>NC_092158.1:28447079-28607079 GCF_045791955.1 Oncorhynchus clarkii lewisi
GCTGTGCGACTTCTTGGGTAAGTTTCATAAGAGCTTTGCACACCTGTATTGTGTGTATTTTTTTACATTTTATTTCACCTTTATTTATTTAACCAGGTAGGCTAGTTGAGAACAAGTTCTCATTTGCAACTGCGACTTGGCCAAGATAAAGCATAGCAATTCGACACATACAACAACAGAGTTACACATGGAATAAACAAAACATAGTCAATAATACAGTAGAATAAGGGAGTTAAGGCAATAAATAGGCCATGGTGTCAAAGTAATTACAATATAGCAATTAAACACTATATATAAACACTATATGGTAGATGTACAGAATATGAATGTGCAAGTAGAGATACTGGGGTGCAAAGGAGCAAGATAAATAAATACAGTATGGTATTTGCCATTATTTTTTTCAAAATTCTTCAAGCTCTGTCAAGGTCATGACAGCAATTTTTAAGTCTTGCCATAGATTCAAGCAGATTTATGTCAAAACTGTAAATTGGCCACTCAGGAACATTCACTGTCTTCTTGGTATGCAACTCCAGTGTAGATGCTGCTTTGTGTTTTAGGTTATTGCCCTGTTGAAAGTTGAATTACTCTCCCAGTCTCTGGTGTAAAGCCAACTGAAGTAGGTTTTCCTCTAGGATTTTGCCTGTGCTTAACTCCATCCTGTTTCTTTTTATCCTAAGAAAATTCCCCAGTCTTTGCCAAAGTCAAACATACCCATACCATGATGCAGCAACCACCATGCTTGAAAATAAGGAGGCAGTTCATCAGTGTTTTGTTGGATTTGCCCCAAACATACAGCTTTGCACCTAGGCCAAAAAGTGTATTCCTTTGCCATATTTTTCTGCAGTCTTACTTTAGTGACTTGTTGCAGACATACGCACGTTTTAAAATAATTGTATTCTGTATATTGTTCTTCTTTTCACTGTCATTATTGTGGAGTCATTGCAATGTTGTTGATCCATCCTCAGTTCTCCAATCACAGCCATTGAACTCTGTAGCGGTTTTAAAAAATCACTAATGGCCTCATGGTGACATCCCTAAGCAGTTTCCTCCCTGTCCTGCAGCTTAGTTGATAAATTCTACTGCATCTTTAATGTGTCTGGGTAGTTTAATGCATCATCCACAGCATAAGTATTAACTTGACCAAGCTTAAAAGAGATATTCAATGTCTGATTTGTTATTGCTACCCATCACTGCCATTCTTTGAGGTCTTCGAAAAGCTCCCTGGTCTTTGTTCACTGAACAAACATAAACGCAACATGTAAAGTGAGGACCAACACTTTACATGTTGCGTTTATGTTTGTTCAGTGAACAAAGACCAGGGAGCTTTTCGAAGACCTCAAAGAATGGTAGTGGTCTTCGTGAGCTGAAATAAATAATCCTATACATTTTTCATATGCACAAAAAGCTTATTTCTCTCAAATTTTGTGCACAAATTTGTTTACGTCACCTATTTCAATCCTACTTTGTAGCTCAACAAAATATGCAAAAAGTTCAAGGGGGTGTAGACTTTGTATATGCACTATATAATAAACTGCTGGTCAATAATCTGGGGAGTATTCAGTAACTCATTATTACCTTTCCTTGCCAGGATCAGACCAGCTAACCCAGAGACTGTGATCACACTGACCCTCTGGAAGAAACCAGGAGGAGGATCTCTCAGGAACTCATATGTATCTAGGTAAAATAGACATGAAAAACAAAGTTGTTAGAGATTGAGATACTAGAACAGACCTACTGATATGTCAACAGAACACCCCCACTCCTCACCGTGTCCAGCAGTATAGACTGTTACAGCTCCAACCTTGACAGAGGTATAAGCATTCTGGAAAAACAATGGTCAAACATAAATAAAACCAACAGAGCTGAGATATTACAGAATCATAAAAGCTGCCATTTTCAGAAAGTCCCTCACCGTCTATTGATCTCATGGCATCTCTAACACAAAATGTGAGTTCTCATTAAAAGTAGACAATTACTATAACTGAACTAAAGAGCCACTCCAAAACTTCCAGCATGTCATTCTTAAAAACCCATATTGATGAATATTCAAATTAGCCAATACAACCAACAGTCAGCAGTGATAAGAGGCCATCAGAGCCATATAGTGTAAGTATACCTTAACGGCTCTAACATATGGTCACAGCCCCACTCGGACCACACCCAGCCCACTCTGCAGATCTCCAGGCTGCTCATCCATGTAGTGTGTTGCTGTAGGGTCTGGAGCATAGTTGGACAACTAAGAACAGAACAATAGATCATCATCAATTGATCGTCAAATGCATACAGTAAGATGCATGGTGGTAATAGTCAAATACATCCCGGTTCTTGAGTAAATTGAACATCATCTTGGTCATTTGATTACCTCTCTAGGGGAGAGCCGCACGGTTTCGGTTTTGTCCTCACTCATGGCATAAATTTGAAACGACGCCATTCCCATTGCTGCGGAGATCGCCGCCAGCTTCACTACCTGCAGACACACAAACAACAGACTTTTGTCAAGATAAACTATGGACTACTTTAGGCCTTTCTGTCTTATATTCACATCTCATCAGTTATTGAAGAGGCACAGTTGAATCTAATACAACACAGGCCTACACCCGTTTTGTGCTATCTAGTGCTAAAACTATGGACCTATAATTGGACAATATTCTACTGTAACTGATGATGAAAATGATAGGCCTAATTATAATTATTCTAATGGCAATTATAATACTGTTACGCATAGTATTACAATTATCAGAACAGTACTTTACTTCATGAAACCACAGGTGCAATTTTTTTTAAAACTAAGAATGCAATATCAATGGGATACTGATCAAAGAGATAAGACATTGAACTTGTTGAGCAGGGCTCTTCTAGATTAAAATAATTAAATTGATACAATAAAAATACACATTTAGGACAGGTTAAGAAGAGGTGACCTCTTCCACATTGAACGAGTAGGCTATCAATGCTAATCCTGAAATATACAGGAAAACACTTGGCTACATCCATTCTATATATACTTTAAAATCCACATTCGTAGCGAACGTTAACTAGATAGAATTTAGAGTCAGACAACAGCAATTTGCGTTTGGAGCTACAAGTTCTAAATGATGCGTGTAGCAAACAATGTTGTATTCACGCAATTCTAATCGACATACACACATGTAAACGGATACATTATTCGACCTTTTAAAAACAACCTTCGAGTCCCAGTTCAAACTCAAGGAAAACATTGTTTAGGAAAGACTTGCAATATACAAATACTCACTGGAGCCATTATGGTACCGCCAGTGTCCTACCGGTGGCGACCAGGGACCAACTTTATCATAGGAAAACGCGTTAAATCCTGTTAATCTGTAACCTCAAAGGCACTGTGCTATCGTTACATCAAATATTTGTGTAACTATACCCAGATAGACCACAGCCCGTATTTTCCAAGGGAACAAATTAGTCATAGTGGGCAGAACAACCAAAGAGATGGACAGAGCCAAGCACGAGTTAGCGAGTTTATATTGGCTCGTTCTAGTGTATCTACATATTTCCGTTAGTGAACGCCTACTCTGTGGAGTACGCGTGTGCAATAACTCAATTGGCCTTTGCACTCCTTCTAAACAACGCAATATTTTACAATTTTGGCAAAAGATAAAGTCTACAAAACTAGGTCCACTCTGTTCATAACAGAGTTTAGTCTTGGGAACAGAAAACTGTATTGGGATCAAATGTTTCAGCAATGACAAAATGTGCGGAATGTTGACCAAAATCCATCTCCTTTCATCTTTTCCCACTGCCAGCCAAATTAAATTGTGAGTGGAAACGCCAAGCGGATGTTTCACATTTATATATCCGGTGAAATACCTGACTCCTTGTTCTTCCATCATTGATTGGACTGAATCTTGGGTGCCGGTGTTGTGCCCAAAATTTCCCCCCTGACATAACCCCCCCCTTTTTTATAATTTCCTTAATTTTGTGGCTAGGGTCAAATACTTTCTGTGTGGCACACACATCAGGGTCAAATACTTTCTATAGAACAAACTTCACGTCAGGCAACCTAAATTAATAATGATTGTATGTGTATATTATATTAAACATAAAGGGGGGAGTAAAATGTTGGCAAGCAGAAAACCTTTCAGAACAACTATGGCGCAGTTATTATCCTTACACTTTCAAAAATCCTAGTCGAATAAGGCATAGGAGAGATGACTAATTTTGGCAAAGAGATGTATTTATAGACTAATAAAAATCAGGAGCGGATTTAGGTACGGGTGACATGGGCAGCCGCCCAGGACTTTCTGCTACTAAGATTGCCGGCATTGGCACCGGGCCATACAAGCTAGAACTGCCACATACACTTGAAACAAATAGCCAAAACGAAAACTGCAGACAAATTTCAGCTACTAAGATCAGTGAAATGTAGGCTAAACTGACAACTGAGTGAAGAGCAGAAATCTCAACTAGCAAGCAAGTCGCAGCAATGAAGAATACAAAGGGGGGGATTCTGTCAGGGGGGAGATTTTCAGCACAACACAGGTACTATTTACATTTGGATGCAAGAGCTCCACAATACTTTTGAGCTAATATTGGATAAGTAGAACAAGAGCTCAAGCAGTTGAACCTTTGTGGTGGCGGTATCAGCTCCAGTGAGCTTCTGCCCAAGTTAAGCACTGTTTACTGGGTCAGTGAATAATGACCTCCACTATAACAATGACATACACATAGCAATGTTAATCAGTTTTCTTTATTTAGAGTATTGTTCTTCATTCCTGATCCTATCCTGGAAAAGCCTGCCCATTATGTGGGTCCCTATCAGCAGGGTTGAAGATCTGCTTTAGTTCAGAGTACTGTTTTTATTGAAATAAATAGACATGAATGCATTTATTTGTGCAGTAATTCAGTTTATTGGTTTTACAACTTCAGTTTTACAACCTCATACTGTATATATTTCTGAGAAACAAAAAGGCTACTTTTGATTCATAGGAAGAATAAATGTATCTCTTTCTTGATAACACTTTTTTTTAATCAGTTAATGTACAGATAAACAGATAATAATATACTTCCAAAAAAGAGCAATATGTTCCTTTTTTTAATGTCGCAGTGCAACTTACATCTTAGCTACACACCTGCGCAGTTGTACTATGAGGTGCACACCTCCAAAATAACACAGTGGAACCCTGGACAGATTGGGCAGATTTCATGTACAATGTTTTAAAACATTGTGAGAACAATTACATTCTGGTTAAATGAAATACATTCTACAATACATGTACTGCTATTCATAAAATTTGAAAGTTGCAAGCAACAACTTGAGAGTAACTGCTGACACGTTTTATAAATGTTAGTAGCCTAAATGTCTAATATGACATGTAGCCAAACAATGCAGGGCCTGTGTAATCATACTGTATAATTTGAAGTAGATTATACTGTATAACAAATGTACTGACACCTAAAGGCATTTTAAGTATCAGGACACAACACTGGATGATAACTGGAGGTGAATTGAAGAAATGTCAATATCCTGCCAGGAATAAGGGAGCATGTATTAAGCAGCACAAAGAAAAACATTATAATTGAAATTTGATAGAAATTACATATTCCATCACAGGTAAAAGAAAGTCCAGAAAAAAGGCCTAAAAAGAATCAACCAAGTATGTCAAACTTTAAAAATGAAAAATGTGTTATGAGTTGTTGATCATGTATTTTAGGCAGAAGGAATGCAAACACATTGAAGTACTACTTCTTAACCTGTAGAAATAAACAACTTAAGCAAATACAATTCGACACAATTTCTGGGATCCTTTTGAAAATAAGCCAGTACCTTCACAAAAAATCAACAGAGACACAGAAAGGGAACAGAATACATGAGCAAAACTCAAGACCTGAATCAACCCTGAAGATCAGGAGGTAACTTCTGTGACAGGTGGAATGAAGCAAAAACAGTCATTCAGGAGACGCAATGCTTTTTGTCTTTTATATACTTTTTCTAAGAAAAATATAAGTAAAAAGATTCTGTGGTCACAGAATCTAAAGATTGCATTCACAAGTATATAGTTCACAGTTTTAAATAGAGGGTGCTGCTATGCAAACAATATAATATTTTTATTTAACACATTTCTCAACCTCAATGGCCACATGTACATGTTTACTACCATGCAGATGTTTGATTTCAAAAATAAATCTCACCAACAAATGCTATAATGATTGGCAAAATCAAAATAGCTACAAAGAGACATATCAATAAATGTAAAGTGTCATTCCGGTGAGCTGTGTTTGGCTAAACTACTTTGTTTAAATGTCAAACAAAATGTACATAATTATACATACATGTTAAACATGCAACATCCGTACATACAACAAAAATGTGTAATAAAACCCTACTGAGCTTCATACACTAAAAGCCCAAATACCTCCATCTCTTTCTCTCACTCTCTCTTCCTCACACACCTCTGTCCTCTCCACACTTATACAAACATACAGTGCGCACACTTTTACACAGATTGAGGCTTTCTTTCTGGGGGCTCAGGGTCACACAGTAACATGTTGGCCCAGTAGGGGGGTGCATTGTTGTAATCAGAATGATGCCTATAGCCCGTCGCTACATAGCTCTCTCTTCAAGCAGCATTAAAGGGGAAATAAAAAATTAAATAAAATCAAAGCTTGCTTCCTCTTAAGCAAGGAAATAAATAACAAAAATGAGAATCGAAGAAAAAAATGCACTGCATCAGCCAAAAACAGTTCTTGTCTTCTTTTTGTTGTTAAGTTCTCTTTCAATCTATTCATCTGTTGCATTTTCTGTTTTGAAGATAATAATGAAGAAGGATAGTTTCTCCACACATGCAGAATGGCACCCCGTGGGAGCCTTATTTATTCAATATACAGTATATACACCGACCGTAACTCTCTTCTGTTTGATCTCAGTGCAGTATGTACACATATTACAGTGATTGGTTTGTCAGTTCATTTGCTGTGAATGGTGACGGTAGACCCTGGCTGCATCGACGATTGGCGGGGAAAGAGATGATTGCATGATTCCACAGTGTCTTCCTGTTACTCTGTATCTGAGCACTCAAACGTGAGTTTCGATGAAGGAGTGGGTGTGCATCATCAGAGGTGGAGACAGGGGTGAGAGGTCGGACCCCTCAGGGTGAGACTCTGTCGGGGCAGAGCTGAACTCACAGATGTCCACAAACAGCTCATGGTGTTGCTGCTTCCACTCCTGGAACTTCTGGGAGTTTAGACCGGGGTCGTCCAGCACTTGGCTGATAATGGCCAGATCACCCTCTTTGGCCTGTGGGAACACATCAGTTAGTGTTTGGCTTACATACCACCTAAATGACCCCACTCATATGCCACCTCCCTCGCATCGATATAGACAGCCACCTGCTGGACCTGTAACATCCTATACCATTCATATTTGCCCTTTGCAGTGTTTTCCCTAAGCGTTGGCCGTTGGCTAACCAGCCGATAACAGACTGATTATTGTCCGGCTACTTTTTCCACTTCATAAATTAACTAGGCTTCTTTTCATTTAAAAGTTTAAATTCGCTAGTCAGAAAAGTCAGTATAGCCTTCTCCCCCCAGAATAAACAATATGCATCTTCTAGTGCCCTATTGGTAGGAAAGGTGCCTGTCAGTCATAAAGCGAGCGATGACAGGGAAACACTGCTGGTTTGTCAGTCTGCTGTCTGTCCCGACTCTCGGTACATGCTTCTTCATCGTCTCCTGTGAGTGAATTTACACGCCCCATGTAATGTAACTGGTAACGATGACTTGAAATCTATTTAATTATTGTTTTGTGGCACATTCAACTATTTTATTTAATGTATTTTATATAGCCAGCCACGGAGTCGGGGCACAGGCTATTTCCTGTGCTTTGATTGACGATCGAACAGCAAGTGTTGACTAGTTTATTAATAGTGTCGAACTGACTGAATAAGTCAGTCTCCTACTGTATATACTTTGCTATTCATAAATCATACATGTCCATGGTATCTCATCGGAACAAGTAAACCAAATATCTTGTTTGTATTTTCCTAGAACTTGAAGCCCATGTCAAAACTTGCCACAATAAACTAAATTGAAAGAGTAGACTCGACTAGTTTCTCTAACTATATTACTAAGCTACCGCATTCCCTCTTAGTCCAACCCCCAGTGAATGATTGACAGGTCTGAAACCCCACCAACTCTGAAACATCCTGCCCCCTCCCCTGACAATCCCACCCACAGTGAATGATTGACAGGCCAAACTGTTAAACTGTCAAATTACAAAATGACACATTGGTTTGCTTATCCTTAGTGTCCACAGCCACAAAGCCAATAAAATACATAATTTGAAGAACAAACATCATTGTGGCAATTCATATCTTGCAGCAAAACTGTAAATATGACTTTAATCTCAAGAGAAGACAGGTTAAAGGTTAAAAAAATAAGCTTATTTTACCTAGGTCTAGATGATATCCAATGCAACACACTGAATTCATACATTTTCAGTCATTTTAATTGCAAAGTCATGTCTTTCTACTCAGTACCACAACTCATTTAACCAATTTGGGATGTAAAGTTGTACAAGCATTTCGCTACACACGCAATAACATCTGCTAAATATGTGTATGTGACCAATACAATTTGATTTGATTTTAACTATTCAATAATTTAGCTGTATATTTTGGATGGAATCAAGGCATTAGAATGTACCAGAGGCCACCAAAATAGAGCTTGTTCTGAAAAAACAAAATGTCTTTCCCCAGGAGGGAAAGCACCCTCCGGAACTCCCTGGCTGGCTACTTTTCATATTTGGCTGGCTACTTCATATACTTGGGGAAAACACTGCCTATGACTGCCCCACAGCCTGCCCTGTGGCTGTGTCCCTTCCTCTCCGTACCTTGAGCGTGCTGCGCAGGGCACGAATGCGGTGCAGCTTGTCATTGATGACAGGGTCATTGCAGCGCTTGACGAAGGAGCGTCTGAACTCCTGTTTGGTGGAGGGCCTCTGCTCCCCCAGGGCAGACAGGCTGGCCTGCTCTATGGAGCGGTACAGCTCATGAAAGCCATCCACTCCCTCATGATCATGGCCTCGCTCTTTAGACCGAGAATCTGAGCGGGGAAATTAGGACAGGATTTCAAAGCTCTGTACTAAACCTTATTCAACCATTTTAACTTGGATAAAAGCTTTACAAAGTACCTTGTCTAGGGTAGCAAAATTATGTGAACTTTCAATAAATTCCCTGGTTTTCCAGAAATAGTGGTTGGAGGATCCAGGTTTTCTATGTACTCCTAATTCCAGGAATCGTCCAACTGGGATTTCGGGAAAACCAGGGAATTTATTGAAAGTTCACAGAATTTTGCAACCCTAACCATGTCATCAAATTAATATATAATCAAGGCATAACCAGGTATATGTGTATTTTTTAAACAGTAACTCTGAGGAGTCCTAAAGAGAAGCCTGGCGAGAGCAGGAAGTACCTTGTTTTTTTTTGGAGTTGTGCTTTCTGAATGGCACCTCATCGTCCTCACTCCTCTCCTCTGAGGGTCCTGCTGGGCGCAGGCTGCCCTTGGTGCCCTGCACGTCCCTGTTCCGGGGCAGGCTCTGGCTGCGCTGCTTATGTGTACAGGGGTGGAGGCGCTGCTCACGCTCCTCTATGTCCACCAATGGGAAGGGCCCATCTCTGTCAGGTTGCCGGCGCCTCTGGGCGGGTAGCGTGGCCTGACGCCGGCGCTCGGGGGACATGAGCAGCTGACCCATTCCCATGTGGCCACTGCCGTAGCCTCCATCGCCCCTGTCACCCTCCCCCGGCACCGTCTGCAGGAAGTGGAGGCCCGAGCTGGTGAGAGGCGTCTCGATCAGGTCCTGCCAGGAGCGGCGTTGGGTGTCACGGAGGGTGGGGCGGCAGCTGGAGGAGTGGGTGCTCCCGGGGACGTCCGGACGGGAATCTTCAGCAGAGGAGTGGGAGTACGTGGACTCACTGGAGAAGTGGCGCTCAGGGAACGGACTGGAGGAGTTCACCTGAAAGGGTACCAGTGGACAGAGGTATTTAATGATAGGGTCATTATGTATTGTATGAGTTTAAGCATAAGTGTGCGTATCAGTGGGGGCTCCTCAGAGGAGGAAGAGGAGGACAATCCTCCTCAGTGAATTTCATTAAAAAAAAAAAAATTTAACATTTAAAAAGTTATCCTTTTTAGATAAAACTGTACTAAATATATTCATATGTCACCAAATAATTGATTAAAACACACAGTTTTGCAATGAAGGTCTACAGTAGTCTCAACAGCACTCTGTAGGGTAGCACCATGGTGTAGCCGGAGGACAGCTAGCTTCCGTCCTCCTCAGGGTACATTGACTTCAAATGGTTCTCACCCCCTTCCAGTAATCATGACAACTTCCAGAGGACAACCTCCAACCTATCAGAGCTCTTGCAGCATGAACTGACATGGTGTCCACCCAAGCAAAGGATCAGACAATTAATATATTACTGAAAGCATAAGCTACAGCTAGGAGAGACTCAAGGAGAGAGAGAAAGACTATATTAATTTCATTAAAAAAAAAAAAACACTTTCAGTTTCACAAATGCAGCTAGCTAGTTTGGCCTACTCAAACACCCTGATCAAACAGAGGGATGATATGTTAGCTAGCTGGCTATGACTATCCAACACACACTGGAACTCTTCCAAGTCAAGGTAAGCTTTTGGTTTCACTCATTTATTGCCACCAGGACCCGCCGGTGTAACTGCTAAACTGCTTACAGACTATACACTAACGTTACTGCATGATTGTAGTTGGTTTACTAACGCATTAGTTCTATACGCGATGTTGTCTATGACGTTACTTTAGCTAATATGGTGACAATAATGTAGGTTGTGTGTAGCGGTTAGGATACGGTTTGGCTTGGAAAGGTTTTTTTGCCTGGTCACATACAGCTGATGTGTTGTGCATTGAAGTCCACATACGAAGGGAAAAGGTGAGAGAGGGAGAGCGCATAGATGCGAGAAAGAATACAACGTGGCCGCTATGAAAGTTAACTGTGTTTACGTGTGATCAGGGGTGCATTCATTTCGCTGATTCTGTCGAAAAACATTTCTTAAACAGAAGCAAACGGAACGAAAATGGGAATAAACTTACCTGAATTTGTCCAATAGAAACTCAAATTTGCAACTGTTTGACTAATGATTACACCCTAGATCAGCTAGATGCAGGCAAGAGTGTGCAAGGCGGTTTTGAATGTGTCACTATCTGTCCATGTGGCAGTGTCTTTTCTCTCTACCTGTAGCAAACTCATGATGGGTATAGGGAAAATTAGAGTATCATATAGTACTGTAGCTTAAACCTATCAATGTTACATTGAACTGAGTGAATAGAATATGAATGACAGTCATCCAATATGCTATAATAGAAATAAGGCCATGCTTGTGAAAAAAATAATTGCCCTCCCTCATCTTAAATAGCACCGACCGCCACTGGTGTGTATGTGTGTGTGTTCCAGAATGTGGACCAGATGCCTGCACTCACAGACGGGGTGCGGTGGTAGGTATCACAGCGTGATGACATGCCCTCTTGTTTCAGGGTCATAGAACCATCAATCTCATCCTGGTCACTCTCACTCCAGTAATCTGAAACACACATCAAAGTTGAACATCAATAAGATAAACAGCTTGGGTGACCTCATCCATGCCAATACTGTCAGTATTGCACTACAGTACAATAGGTATTGATCTAACACACTTATGTAACATTTTACGTCAATGTCCTAAAATCACTCAATTTCCACATCACAACAGGATGTTGTCTGATGTCATTAAACATCTAGTCAGATTGTCCTACCTTCATCAGGGCGAGAAACTTTATCGTCGGGTGTGTAGCCAATCGCTGCCAGCCCCAGCCGGTTCATCCATCTAAAATGGGTAAGAAGACAGGGTGCAGATACACAACATGAGATGGTTAATCGACTAACTGATACCATACTGGGAGTGCTAGGAAGTTTGAAATGTGTTGTGTTGCCAGACTCGCCGCCTGAACAAATCAGTTGGAGGGGCCTTTGATTTCCACAGACGGACAATTTTTTCATGCGACCCTTTTCATGTGACCTATGTGTGCACGCACTTGCATACATTTTTTCAATGAGTGTAATAGTAAAGACCATAGGCAGCTCGTGAATTTCAAGTTTGGGGAAGCTTACAATTCATCCTACCATTTCTACCGATCTGAGTGCCAGTTATGATTATTTTTAAATGCACATTTCATGGAACAGTTTCATTAAAAAAATGGTTAACCATAAAAATCCGAAGTTGGCCATAAATTATACAAATCTAAAACTATGGAGAGAGCACTAGCCTCTCTCATAGACACACTGATACACTGTGAACCATTAGTGACTAAAGAAATGAGAGCATAGAACTCAGAGATAGCCTACAGGCCAATGCAGGAGTGGGCTGCATTTAGTAAAGAATACAGTTGAAGTCAGAAGTTTACATACACCTTAGCCAAATACAATTAAACTCAGTTTTTCACAATTCCTGACATTCAATCCGAGTAAAAATGATTCTCAGTCTTAGGTCAGTTAGGATCACCATTTTATTTTAAGAAAATGAAATGTCAGAATAATAGTAGAGACAATTATTTATTTATTTCATCACATTCCCAGTGGGTCAGGAGTTTACAAACACTCAATTAGTATTTGGTAGCATTGCCTTTAAATTGTTTAACTTAGGTCAAACGTTTCAGGTAGCCTTCCACAAGCTCCCCACAATAAGTTGGGTGAATTTTGGCCCATTCCTCCTGACAGAGCTGGTGTAACTGAGTCAGGTTTCTAGGCCTCCTTGCTCGCACGTGCTTTTTCAGTTCTGCCCACATATTTTCAAAGGGATTGAGGTCAGGGCATTGTGATGGCCACTCCAATACCTTGACTTTGTTGTCCTTAAGCCATTTTGCCACAACTTTGGAAATATGCTTGGGGTCATTGTCCATTTGGAATACCCATTTGCGACCAAACTTTAACTTCCTGACTGATGTCTTGAGATGTCACTTCAATATATCCAAATAATTTTCCTTCCTCATGACGCCATCTATTTTGTGAAGTGCACCAGTCCCTCCTGCAGCAAAGCACCCCCTCAACATGATGCTGCCACCACCGTGCTTCACGGTTGGGATGGTGTTCTTCAGCTTGCAAGCCTCCCCTTTTTCTTCCAAACATAACGATGGTCATTATGGCCAAATAGTTATATTTTTGTTTCATCAGACCAGAGGACATTTCTCCAAAAAGTACGATCTTTGTCCCCATGTGCAGTTGCAAACCGTAGTCTGGCTTTTTTATGGCGGTTTTGGAGCAGTGGCTTCTTCCTTCCTGAGCGGCTTTTCAGGTTATGTCGATATAGAACCCGTTTTACCGTGGATATAGATATTTTTACCTGTTTCCTCCAGCATCTTCACATTGATTTGCACTTTTCGCACCAAAGTATGAAAAGAGACAGAACGCATCTCCTTCCTGAGCAGTATGACGGCTGCGTGGTCCCATGGTGTTTATACTTGTGTCCTATTGTTTGTACAGATGAATGGAATGTGGTGCCTTCAGGCGTTTGGAAATTGCTCCCAAGGATGAACCAGACTTGTGGAGGTCTACCATTTTTTTCTGATGTCTTGGCTGATTTCTTTTGATTTTCCCATGATGTGAAGCAAAGAGGCACTGAGTTTGAAGGTAGACCTTGAAATATATCCACAGGTATACCTCCAATTGACTCAAATGTTGTCAATTAGCCTATGAGAAGCTTCTAAAGCCATGACATTTTCTGGAATTTTCCAAGCTGTTTAAAGGCACAGTCAACTTAGTGTATGTAACTTCTGACCCACTGGAATTGTGATACAGTGAATTATAAGTGAAATAATCTGTCTGTAAACAATTGCTGGAAAAATGACTTGTGTCATGCACAAAGTAGATGTCCTAACCGGCTTGCCAAAACTACAGTTTGTTAAGAAATTTGTGGAGTGGTTGAAAAATGAGTTTTAATGACTCCAACCTAAGTGTATGTAAACTTGACCTGTTCACTGTGATTACTATTATTTGACCACGCTGGTCATTTATGAACATTTGAACATCTTTGCCATGTTCTGTTATACACAGCCAGAAGAGGACTGGCCACCCCTCATAGCCTGGTTCCTCTCTAGGTTTCTTCCTAGGTATTGGCCTTTCTAGGGAGTTTTTCCTAGCCACCGTGCTTCTACACCTGCATTGCTTGCTGTTTGGGGTTTTAGGCTGGGTTTCTGTACAGCACTTTGATATATCAGCTGATGTAAGAAGGGCTATATAAATACATTTTATTTTATTTAAACTTCCGACTTTAACTGTATATATATTTTTTTCTTTCTGGTTTGCATGTTATTTTGGCATTAATACGTGTCACATACCAATGTAATTATTTATTTTTTACGAGTTAATAAAGCCGCATACAAACATGTTCTCTGTTTTGCTTTCTTGAGTAAGACAGCTCCAAAATGCAGGTTTTTTTCAGCCTAGCTCAGCGCTTTCTGCTCAGCGCTTTCGGAAAATACGGAGCGTTGGGGTTGGTAATGTTCTCTAGTTGCGCCGTGATTGGCTCAGTGTTCTGTCACTGATGGGGACACTACGTCACCACAAAATCTACAGGTAGAGCTCGGAAATTTAAGCCCCTTGGGTGCTGCCGTAGACTTACATTGGAAGTGCCCATCCAATAAGTCTCATGGTCATTGCCCAAAGATAAAATGACGTCAAATCACGTTATATGTACCGTAGCTTTGATTGGACCGATCATGTCAACATCATACTTTCAAAATCTTAGCTAGAAAGCTAGCAGTCATCATCATGCATCAAGTCGGCAATCTGCTGGAAAATCCCTTTCAATCATTGTCATATGAAGAGAAATTATAGATAAAAACGTATCGGTGCTCATCAGCCATTGGACATAAACATAACACAACAAGTTGGAAATGACAAATTCAACAATGAGTGCTAAGGCGCCACTGCAGTCCCGGGTTCGATCCCAGGCTGTGTCACAGTCGGCTGTGACCGGGAAACCCATGAGGCGGTGCACAATTGGCCCAGCGTCGTTTGGGTTAGGGGAGGGTTTGGCAGGCCAGGATGCCCTCATCGTGCTCAAGCAACTCCTTGTGGCGGGCCGGTCACCTGCAAGCTGACTCTGCCAGCAGCATACCACCCTGCATACTACTGCTGGCTTGCTTCTGAAGCTAAGCAGGGTTGGTCCTGGTCAGTTCCTGGATGGGAGACCAGATGCTGCTGGAAGTGGTGTTGGAGGGCCAGTAGGAGGCACTCTTCCCTCTGTTCTAAAAAAATATCCCAATGCCCCAGGGAAGTGATTGGGGACACTGCCCTGTGTAGGGTGCCGTCTTTCGGATGGGAAGTTAAACGGGTGTCCTGACTCTCTGAGGTCATTAAAGATCCCATGGCACTTATTGTAAGAGTAGGGGTGTTAACCCAGGTGTCCTGGCTAAATTCTCAATCTGGCCCTCAAACCATCAAGGTCACCGAATAATCCCCAGTTTACTATTGGCTCATTCATCCCCCTCTCCCCTGTAACTATTCCCCAGGTCGTTGCAGCAAATGAGAATGTGTTCTCAGTCAACTTACCTGGTAAAATAACGGATAAATAAAATAAAATAAATTTGGTTGTCAGTTCGACAGTGTTTCCTCTGACACATTGTTGCTTCTGGGTTAAGCGAGCAGTGTGTCAAGAAGCAGTGCGGCCTTGCTCTCGACCTTCACCGAGTCCGTAGGGGAGTTGCATCAATGAGACAAGATCGTAACTACCAATTGGATTTCACAAAAATGTGGGTAACGCCATGGGCCTTAAAGGTTTGAATACACACACTGGCCATGCTGTCAATCCAGCATGACTTCTGCCACGTTCAAAACAACTGGAAACTCAGAACTGAGAAATCTCAGACTTCATTGAGTTCAAGACAACTGGGAACTCAGATAAAACTAGCTGCGACTCTGAAAATACGGAAAATAATTTTGAACGGTCATCCAACTCGGCATTCCGGGCCTCTTTCTAGAGCCCACAAGAAGGACCGCCGCACTACCTTCCTGTTGAAGTGAGCACAGCACAACAAGGTGAGTCCAAATGTCTTGTATGCTGCTGCATAAATTATGTAATATGCCAGGGAGATATGTATACTGTAGCCAAGAAAGTAATACCAAGTGTATGTTGTGTAGTAAGCTGTTATGTGCCTAACCCTAATAATTTGGTCCCTTTCCCCCTCATAACTTAGCCTACTGTTCGGACTTGATGGTGCACATGTAGCCTATAACTTGTTTTAGAGAACTGTAATCATCGAATATTGTAAGAGCTTTCATTGTCTGCTTATATGCCCCCTTTATTTATCCTACGGTTCTGACTTGGTGTACAGGGAGAATACTGTAAGAACAGCCCATTTTCTGAATTCTGTCGCTGTACATTTCAAAAGTGCTGAACAAATAGTTATATTGACTACGTCAGTCCTAGCTCGCTCATTAAGGTCTTAATCTAAATTATGGATTGCCTCTTATCCGCTCATTGTTCCCCTATGCCATAGTTTGTACATATCACTTGTCAGTAGAAACCACATTTGTTTAACAAGTCAGCCATATCAGCTATGTTTTTTAAAAAGCCTGTAAATGAGGCTGAATTAACTGTTTCGCTGCCAGACAAGGGTCCGCTGATAGCCAGGTGTAGCTGTGGTAGGCCCTAACAAGGTTGTGGGGGCATGGTTTGTCACCGTTATAGTGCAATGAATGTATTGTTTAGTGTTGTGTTGTGTTATGTAGTGGCTTTACTGGCATGCATAAAACAAAAAAAATTGTTTGCCACACGAAGATTGACATGCTAAAATCGCCACTGAATAGGCTAATAACTTCCAACAACTACTAAGTAAAATGCATAGGCCTAAAGCTGACAAATAAGAACAGTAGAAAATATCCATATGAAAATGTTGGTTCTTTCAATCACATTCATCTCTCTTCTCCGCATGTCTGCCTCCCTTTCTCCCTGTCTTGACTTGAGCTATTGCCAGTGAAGTTCAACATTGCATCAAATCATCAGAGGGTCCAGTCTGAAGCTGTCGTTAACAAACTTGCAACAGTGTATCAAGTTGCCTATTCCAGGCCCTTAAAGTGTCCTGCTCCAGTAAGCCCAGGACAGAAAGCAGCTTTTTATGACGTTTCCACTGGATATATATATTTAGCTCTTTTCACACAGAGGCTTGGGGATTGAGGCCGGGAGTGTTGGAAAGATTTCTCAAATACTGAGAAACTATCATGCAGGATGTTAATTAAAAAAACTGACTTTGTTGACTTGTGTGAGGCGAGGAAAAAATGAGTGGTGTACGTGGTCAGTTAAGACAAAAATAAATCGGCAAAATGGGCCCTTCTTACATATGCATGCATTCTGAAATGAGACACACCATATCTTCACCACACCTCCTCCCCTTCTTGATGCCACATTTTAAATTATACTAAAGACACATTATCTTCACACATATTTCAGATGCTTTTAGATTTTACTGACAGCCGCAACTCAATCAGCTAGTCCTATTGCCACGCGCACTAATCAAATTGCGGGCTTCCCATACAATCCACAGCCATTTTTTTTAAAGAAGCTAATGATCCTCTGTGGATAAGTCATGCTCCCGGGTGAAGTGTTTTGAATGATTTTATGTTGACAGGAGTAATTATATAATTTTGGCTAAACATCCATTTATTTTAGGATAATCCAGCATCCTAACAGTGCACAGTTTATGGAATGTACGTATCATTAGGATCATAAGAAAAGCCATGCGTGAAACATTTAATGTAAGTGTTGCGATTACAGACAAACATTTAGGCTTGAACAAATCTTGTGTTGCAATTCTGATGTACAACAATAACTTTCAGAGTTTGGGCAGTTTCATCTCACCAACAAAAAAAATGTATACCAAACGGTGTCTCTGGTGACCTGGACATCCCCATGCATGCACCTTATCAAAATATGACTAATTCATTATTGCACCATCCCATTCTCTGTGCTCTGTCTGCAATCATAACCAGTATTATCAACCAGGAATAATGAAACATAGAATAATGATAGATGTTTGTTGAATCTATAAATTATGTATGACCACTGGAGACTTTGCCACTCAAAATACATTTTTATGGAATATTTTGACATTTATTTATCACTCAAAATCATGCCAAAGCATATTATGTAGGAGGGGCTAAAACAATTTATTTGTAATAATTTGACATGATTTATATTCATCGGGTCACGAACATATGGACTTTGAAATTAACAAGGGAGATGTTAAATGTAGGCTAAGTCTGGCATAAGCTTATTCCCGCACTTTACAATAACTCTGTTGCAGTGGTCTTAGGTAGTCTCCATATGGTCTATCCCCTCCATAGTGACACTGCTGCCCAGTTGAAGAGTGTGTGATCTCTATGCAGCACCATACGCATTCGGAAAAGAACACCTCAGCCTCAGAAGAGTCCCTTCTGGGGGCATGCAGTCATAGAGTCATTATATCCTAATGTAGGCCTATTTACCTACTAGCCAAATAAAATGCAGAGCATGCATGATGCGTGCAACTCGTCATTCCAACATATTTGAAAATTTAATCCTTCATTCAGTTGTCAGTCAGTATGTCATCCATTCTGTCATTTGTCGGAGTTACAATAGGAACTAAATCAAAGAGAATAGAACAGTCTTATCCAATTGTTTATTGAAATCCATGTGTGTATTCAAAATGATCTAAATTCTCCAAAGTTATTTAGCCTATCACTTTGATAATTCAATGTTTAATTTAGGCCTATCCAAAAACAAAAATAGGCCTTCAACTTGTATGCATTGCAATTTAGGCTATCATTTTGGGTACTGGTGTCTTGCGGAATAATTTTAAAACTCTGTGTTTTATAACTTTTTATTTTAGGCTTCCCCTTAAAAAGAGACCCTAGCTCACAGCGTTCTAAATATATTTTAAACAAAATAATTGAAGAAGCCCATGCAGTGGCTGATAGGGAAAACAGATCTGGCAATAAGAATAAGTTATAGATAGTCTTGACCATTTGGGACCTCTTGGCTATTTTGCTCAGGACCGGTTATAGCCAAGACTTAATATTTTGTTATGTCTCATTTATTGATATGGATATAGCCTCTGCATGATGGGGTTGTGCAATGCAAATGGCTATAACAAGCCTACATACAAAGTGGAATTCACAATACAACAGTCAAAATGCCTAATATAAGGCCTACATGCCAAATACTGGAAAAAGTGTAATTCATTAGGTTACATGATCACCACAGTAGCCCTACACAGCTATAAAAATTAATTATGCAATTATATGGCCATTAAATAACACACAGCAGCATGGCATATTTAGATAGTGGAATAGGCCGAGCCTAAATCATATTTACTTTCTATTTTGCAGCTCAGGCGGTTATTCTGTACAAGGCTCTTCTGTATCTTTATAGTATCATTCTCACACAAGTCATTTGCCCAAGCCTATACTACGCCATCTAGTTGTACTACGTTGTTATTGAATGCCGTTCTAAAACAAGCTCTTGACATTTATTTTGGAAATGAAACCGGAAGCTGCAAAGCAACTCTAACATCTGGGCTAGAGTTGCTTGATTGACTAGCTACATTCAGTTCATGTCCTTTACAGATGCCACATTCCTGACAAAAGTTTGTATGTATAAAAAATATATCTGTAACCGAGTTAAGGGAGACAAAGTAAGAATTGAACGTGTAAATGTTCATTCATAGTCGTAACATTGGGTTTGTACGTTTACAGATCAAATTGAACAGTTCGTTTCATGTTTCACGCATGGCTTTTCTTACGATCCTAACAATTTCCGTATGGATTTTCTTACGATCCTAACGATACATACATTCAACCTTTTAGCAGCTATCTGGCTCCATAACTGTGCACCCGCCATCGTTCCTTTCTAATTCGCAAGAGGCTGAAACTAGAGATCTGCATATAATGACAAGATGCTCATGTCTCAGCCCTAACAACGGGAGTGTTTGTCCCAAAGGCGGGAAGGCAGGCGACAAGTTTAGGTCTGCATATTATTCCCATAGAAACGCATTGGTCTTATTTATACTGGACAGATTTTGTCAAGAGAGCCCTCTCGCTTTGCCTCTTCCTCTGCTGAAACTATATCACTGAAGAAACCACCCGAGCGAGCGAAACAGCACCCCTCTATATGTAGCCATTATGTCTCAGTATTAGACCATGTATCTGATGCTGCCTGGCCAGGAATCATATGACATGCCATATTATTTTGGTCCAGACAGCATCAGATACATGGTCTACCTATACTAAGACAGAGGGGTGATGTTTCACTCACTCGGATGCTTTAACTGAGATTGATGCGTCTTTCTGTCGGCGCATGTCTGGGTCAATATTTAAATATTTTATTTTGACGGGCAAGGAGGTACGGTAGGGCGGGTCAGGCCCCTTTAACGCCGGCTCTGTATGTTGCACTATAGTCTATATTTCTTAAGAATATTCGTAATTAAAGACCCAGTCCAGTAAAAAAAAACTGTATTTTTCTGTGTTTAATATATATTGTAACAACCCTGGGTTTATAAGCGCGAATATCGACTCTGCCGCTCGAGCATGCTTTTGGGGCACAGTCGATAGCGCGCTGGTGCCTGTTTCATTACATTGGTGTCAGAAGTGATCGGACCTTGCATCCACAAACGTGTGTGTGCTTGGCCAGTGAGCGCGTTCCTATAAGATGTTGAGTCGCAAGCTAGCGCGAGGATGCGCTCTTTGAAAGGAGGGAGTTGTGTAACGATCCTGGCTTTATAAGCAAGGATATCGACTGCCGATCGAGCATGCTATTGGGGCACAGTCAATAGCGCGCTGGACTTCGGGCTAGAAGGTTGAGGGTTCGAGACCTGCTCCCTGCCTGTTTCATTACAATATATATTTCCACACTATGTGGTTGGAATAATACTGTGAAATTATGAAAATGATGATAATGTCATTTTAGTGTAAGAGCTGTTTGAAAAGTTCCTAAACCTCTCTGCCAATAACAGATAGTTTTCAGTTTTCCCCTTCCCACTCAGGCCACTCCCAGACAATCCTAGCAAAATTCTTGCTTGAGAAATTGCTATTCTCTAATATGATTTTTTGTTTATTCTTGACCATTTTAAGGTACTTAATTGTTACCCAGGAATGATTTGATATTGACATAAAAACAGCTGCATTGGACCTTTAACAGTCTGCATTGAAGAAAATAATGTATATCGATGGCATGATATGCAATCTCTGAATCCTCTCACATCCTTTATTTTGTTAGTGCTACTCAATCAATAAAAGGGAATTTGTGATCAACACTGCCACATAATTGCAAAGCAAAGAGCCAGAGATGATAACAAGTGAATCAATCACAACACAAGGGAAAGATGAAACTGTTTCTGATGAACAAAGCAGTAGCTGATGACCCAGAGGGTGCCTTGAAACAAGATACTTCCTGCTCTTTTTCATCTCAGTAGAAAACAAAGAAAAATAACACTTCAGTAGAACACAACTACAGATATCTAAAGTATATTTTCATATTTCTCCTGTTTAAGAATGAATGGAGAACAATGCTCTGAAACAGATAATACGCCTTAGAAAATAAGCTGTTCACCTACTGTACATTCTGTTGCAACCAAGAGAACATTTGATGAAATAAGCACACTAACTAACCCTACCATCATAGCACTGGTCTTACCTGTTCATCTCCTCCAAACAGTCTGTGGCAAAGAAGAAACTCTTGATTTTGGGATGGCAGGCTTTGAAGGCACTGTAACGGAAGCAGAAAAAATACCCATTTAGTCTGTGTAATGTGGTAGTTCATCTGACGATTAAACATCTCAATTTAGCATAATTCCATTCCATTAGCCTTAGATCCAGACCACGTGGTACAATGCGAGCTTCAGAGCATTTGGTAATGGCCAAATAAGTGTACTGTATATGCAATGTGCTTATCGCCGCTATAGTCTCTGTAATAGGGACATGAGGCCTGGCTGGCACACGCCACACCTAGCCAGTTGACCCCTCTCTGATCCCTATGTGACCCAATCAGCTTCTCAGGTGGAAACAGACACCTATTACTTCTACTACTTTGTGCCACGGCTATTTAAAGCTCTTATTATGAAAATAAAATAGTCATGCCACGCATCTGTTTCTGTGTTGTCCCTTTGAAGCCAAACAGAAGCACTCGTGCTGGCAATAATGTATGATGCGTTTGTCTTTGTGTTTCATTTAGGCTTTGTGTTTTCTTTTAAATCCTCAGGTTCACTAAAAGTTTGAGAGACAAAATAAAACATGAATCCCAAAAACACGCACTGTTTCCTTCTGCATTCAATCGCTCGATCTATTCGGAATTCAGGTAGGCTGATGAAACCTTCAGCCTTCTCGTCCTAGGGAAGGAGAAGTAAGGGAAATAAGAAGCAATACATTGCCATATGCCTGTAGAGATGACACACCTCATTAAGTATACGAGACACACTGGAATATGCTGTACACTACATGTCACTTCAACATACAGTGCCTTCAGAAAGTTATCACACCCCTTGACATTTCCCACATTTTGTTGTGTTACATCCTGAATTTATTATGGATTAAATTGAGATTTTGTGTCACTGGTGTACAATACCCCATAATGTCAAAGTGGGATTATGTTTTAAGAAATGTTAACAAATAAATTAAAAGCTGAAATGTTGAGTCAATAAGTATTCAACCCTTTTGTTATGGCAAGCCTAAATAAGTTCAGGAGTAAAAATGTGCTTAATAAGTCACATAATAAGTTGCATGAACTCACTCTGTGTGCAATAATAGTATTTAACATGATTTTTTCATCTCTGTACTCCACACATACAATTATCTGTAAGGTCGATCAGTCAAGCAATGAATTTCAAACACAAATTAAATTACAACGACCAGGGAGGTTCTCCAATGCCTTGCAAAGCAGGGCACCTATTGCTAAAAATACAAAAAAGCAGACATTGAATATCCCTTTCAGCATGATGAAGGTATTCATTAGACTTTGGATGGTGTATCAATACCAC
The DNA here is from genome assembly GCF_045791955.1 of Oncorhynchus clarkii lewisi. Lineage (NCBI taxonomy): Eukaryota > Metazoa > Chordata > Actinopteri > Salmoniformes > Salmonidae > Oncorhynchus > Oncorhynchus clarkii. Next base: position 28,470,124 of record NC_092158.1, read on the forward strand.
CAGTCACTACAAAGATACCGACGTCCTTCCTAACTCATGATTTCACCATGAGGCCAATAGTGACTTTAAAACAGTTACAGAGTTTAATGGCTATGATAGGAGAAAACTAAGGATGGCTCAACATTGTAGTTACTCCACAGTACTAACCTAAATTACATAGTGAAAAGAAGGAAGCCTGTACAGAATACACATATTCCAAAACATGCTTTCTGTTTGCAATAAGGCACTAAAGTAAAAGTGCAGACAATGTGGCAAAGAAATGAACTTTATGCCCTGAATACAAAGCGTTATGTTGGGGGCAAATCCAACACAACACATCACTGAGTACCACTCTTCATATGCTCAAGCATGGTGGTGGCTACATCATGTTATGGGTATGCTTGTCATCGGCAAGGACTAGGGAGTTTTTATGATAAAAAGAAGCGGAATAGAGCTAAGCACAGGCAAAATCCTAGAGGAAAAACTGGTTCACTCTGCTTTCCAACAGACACTGGGAGATAAATTCACCTTTCAGCAGAGCAATAACCTGTAGATAATAGGCAGAATCTACTGCACACCCAAAGATGATTTGAGAAGGTGCTGGAGGCAAAAGGCAAAACTGGAGAAACGGGAAGAAGTCTCTGCAGACTGCCAGTCATATGCAAATGTATTTTAATTAAGCTGAGCTTTCGGGCAGTCGACCTTCATCAGAGCATATCTCCACAAACAATAGTGGGACAAATAAGGCCACACAGTGAGCCAAAGCCAGCGAGCAGGACAATAACCTTAAGCACAAGGCCAAATATACACTGGAGTTGCATACCAAGATGACATTGAATGTTCCTGAGTGGCATAGTTAGGGTTTTGACTTAAATCGGCTTGAAAATCTTTGGTAAGACTTGAAAATGGCTGTCTAGCATTGATCAACAACCAACTTGACAGAGCTTGAACAATTAAAAAAATAATAATGTGCAAATATTGTACAATCCAGGTGTGCAAAGCTCTTAGAGACTTGCCCAGAAAGACTCACAGCTGTAATCGCTGTCAAATGTGATTTTAACATGTATTGACTCAAGGGTTGTTGACTACTTATGTAAATGAGATATTTATGTATTTAATTTCCAATCAATTTGCTAACATTTCTAAAATCATGTTTTCACTTTGTCATTTTGGGGTATTGTGTGTAAATGGGTAAGGAAACATCCATTTTGAATTCAGGCTGTAACACATCAAAATGTGGAATAAGCCAAGGGGTATGAATATTTTCTGAAGGCACTGTAAATGGTTCAGTATCTGGAATATGGCCTATAGTGTTGCTATATCTGACAAACCTGCAGATCGTGTTGGTAAACAGCAAGCCTGTTGTGGATAAGAGAAAATAAAGTAATGTTTGACGGCTGCATTGTACTGTCAGAGAGCAGCTTACATTCTGGTTGGTGTACCAGTAGAGCGAGGAGTCCTTGAGGATGAACCAGTACTTCTTCCACTTCTGGGTGAAGTAGCCCTTGGCATCCTTCTTCTTCCACAGCCAGCCCTCACAGTCCCCATGGCCCAGGTCCTTACAGGAGATACGCCTGCGGCTAGCGCTAGTCAGAGAACCTGGGTGGAGAGCAGGATATCACAGGAAATTCTTATAGACACATGGACACACTAAACATTCCCTGGATGATACTGTATCCTTAATACTAACATCATTCCAACCCCATCACAAATCCTAATATAAAAGAAAACTATTGACAAAGGTTCACCAAAAGAAACCTCACAGTGAATGGGTTAATCCCTCATGTCTTACCTTTGGTTCTCTTTTTGGTCTTAGTCCTTAAAGACGCATAGTGAAATGACTGCAAGGAGAGGGAAGAAGAGAGGGTTTGATTAGAAGAGGTGTCTAAAGTACAGTACTGCACTCATATTAGGGGAGTAACAGTAGTACTAACTGTTTCATATAATTTGCTTTACCTTCCTCATGGATGAGCCTCCTTGTCTCTCGATGCCAAAACTAGCATACCTGGGGAAAGGGAAGATCAGGTGAGTAAGCATGCAACAAAATGGAGGCTAACCCTCTTTATCTGGGGATAAGCTGATCCTGTACTGCTATCAATGTAATGATACTATTCATAAATAAAGGGTAGAATTATAACTTGATATCTATGTGAGTAAAATACTAAAGCATATATTCCATTGACATGAGTGCATGAGTTACATACATGAAACATTGATTTGTTTGAGTGTATCTCTTGATAGAATTAGTCCAAAAGAACTTAGTCCCCATTTCAGCATCTTTATCCTCCCCAGGGCTGGCCTGAATTCCCATCTGGACATGGCTCTACTGACAGATGGTACCATGCATGGTACTGGAACATGGACACTGACTGAAGAAATGGATATCACATATCATTCTCAAAGTTTCACTACTTACTTTTGTGATATACTAGATGTAGATTTTCTACTGGATGTCAGTGTATTAAGTAAAGCAGTATGTGTAGCATGCAGTATGTGTCACGACTTCCGCCGAAGTTGGTGCCTCTCCTTGTTCGGGTGGTGTTCGGCGGTCGGGGAGGTCACAGCTCCACTACGTATGATAGGGTTATGAATTAGAATTAGTCTCTTTCTGATCGATTCTCCTGCTTACCCTGTGGTGTTGGAGCTTCCCTCGTTGGCCTATCATGACCCCACTATTTCGTGGGAACAGGGGGCTCTTAAGGGATGGTCACGTCAGTGCTCAGGGAAGTGTGTAGGTGTTTCCATAGGTGCAACTACGGTGGAGTCCAAACCAGGTCACCACCATGCACATCCCCCCTAAATATGCCGATTTGGCTCTCGCCTTCTGTGTCCCTGGTGCGCAAGGTGCTTGGTCGACTGTTGGAGCATGCCCTGTATGTCAAGGCTGAGAAATGTCTGTTCTTCCAGCAGTCCGTCTCCTTCCTAGGGTACCGCCTGTCTGCAACAGGGGTGGAGATGGAAAATGACTGCATTTCAGTTGTGCGACTCCAACCACGGTAAAGGAGGTGCAGCGGTTCTTAGGGTTTACCAACTACTTTATCCGGGGCTTTGGTCAGGTAGCGGCTCCCAATACCTCCTTGCTAAGGGGGGGACCGGTGCGACCGCAGTGGTCAGCTGGGGCGGACAGGGCTTTATGTCACGTGAAGGCTCTGTTTATCTCGGCTCCCGTGCTGGCCCATCCAGATCCCTCTTTGGCATTTATAGTAGAGGACGCATCCGAGGCTGGGATAGGAGCTGTGCTGTCTCAGCGCTCGGGTACGCCACCAAAGCACCGCCCCTGTACTTTATTTTCGAAGAAGCTCAGCCCGGCGGAGTGAAACGGATCGGGAGCTGTTGGCTGTTGTCAAGGCTCTGAAGGCGTGGAGGCATTGGCTTGATTTTCTAAGTCCTACCGTCTCCTTCCTTTGCACGGTCTCCCTACGGCTCTACAGACTGTGGAGGCCCTGTTCACCCACGTCTTCTGGCACTACGGGGTGCCTGAGGATATAGTTTCTGATCGGGGTCCCCAGTTCACGTCTAGGGTCTGGAAGGCGTTTATGGAACTTCTGGGGGTCTCGGTCAGCCTCACCTCAGGTTTTCACCCAGAGAGTAACGGGCAGGTGGAGAGAGTTAACCAGGATGTGGGTAGGTTTCTGCGGTCTTATTCCCAGGACCGGCCGGGGGAGTGGTTGGCTTTCATCCCCTGGGCAGAGATGGCCCAAAACTCCCTCCGCCACTCCTCCACTAACCAATCTCCTTTTCAGTGTGTAATAGGTTATCAGCTGGTTCTGGCACCGTGGCATCAGAGCCAGATCGAAGCACCTGCGGTGGATGTATGGTTTCGGCGCTCGGAGGAAACATGGGACGCTGCCCATGTGCATCTGCAAAGGGCCATCAGGTGGCAGAAGGCGAGCGCCGAGCGCCGACCGCCACCTCAGTGAAGCCCCGGTGCACCAGGTCTGGCTCTCGACCCGAAACCTACCCCTTCGCCTGCCCTGCCGGAGGCTGAGTCCGAAGTTTGTGGGGCCATTTATAGTCCTGAGGAGACTGAACAAGGTTAAATATAGGTTACAGCTCCCCCTGGTTACCGTATTAACCCCTCGCTCCATGTGTCTCTCCTCAGGCTGGTGGTGCTGGTCCGCTACACAGTCTGAGGTGCGGGAGGTTCCTCCGCCCCCTCTGGACATCGAGGGGGCCCTGGCGTATACTGTGCAAGGCATCATGAACTCAAGGTGTCGGGCGAGGGGCCTTTAGTACCTCGTGGAGTGGGAGGGGTACGGTCCGGAGAAGAGATGGAGGACTTTCTGGACCCTTCCTTACTGCAGGAATTTCACCGTCTCCACCTGGATCGTCCTGCACCTCGTCCTCCGGGTTGTCCCCGAGGCCGGTGTTGGCGCGCTGCTGGAGCTGCGCATCAAGGAGGGGGTACTGTCACGACTTCCGCCGAAGTTGGTGCCTCTCCTTGTTTGGGCGGCGTTCGGCGGTCGACGTCACCGGCTTTCTAGTCTCCACCGATCTACATTTATTTGTCCTTTTGTTTGGTCTTGATTGTACACACCTGGTTTCCATTACGTTATAATTTATTCCCTATTTAACCCTCTGGTTCAATCATGGTTTTGTGTGTGTTTATTGTTGTCAAGTTGTCTCGTTTATGTGCTCTGGAATTTTGTTCTCCTTGATGGAAGATTGTTTTTTGAGTAAAGTTACGATTATTACTCATCTCTGTGTCCTGCGCCTGACTCCGCCTTACCCACATCACCTAGACTATTGACAGTATGTGTGTAGTGTATTTGATTTATATGATTATGGAGCTTTTCTTTGTTTGCTTTTGAGGAAACTAATAGGCTCTTTTTTTTGGTGCATCGTTGAGTAGTATGAGTTTGTACATTTTTCCATCATACTGACACCTTGGTTTTAACATAATTACTCTAACACTTAGTAGGGCCTTCACCTATCCAGAAACTCTGTGTAAAACTGGGTGCTGCTGCATCCATTCTACCAATGAGAATGATCTAAAGCTTGATACATTTAGAAAAATAATGTATTGCCTCCAGCAAGTGAAAGAAGCAACCTAAACCACGGAGCAGGTGGCAGGAAATCAGGTTCAGCCAGTCTCTGTCTCAGTAGAACTCAGCACGACGCAACATAAACCACTTAGGGGATGCGCTACTCATGCTGGCTATCTATGATGACCTTATTAGCTCTCATCACTGTAACAATGGCTGAGAGGAATTCTCTACTGCCAGACCCCCATTTTATACCTACATGGTTGGAGCACCCACTGAACACTGACTATAGGTAAGGTGTTGAATTGCAGCATAAATTGAAACAAAGCAGTGTTTTTTTTTAAATAGAACCAGGAAATAAGATTTAGGTCAATGAAAGGTAGAGGAAATATGTTCTGCTTGGTAACCCTCATGATTTATGTTAAAATCTCCTTCTCTTGAGGCCTATTGCCCAATTCCATAGCTTTTGTATAATTTCTTCCAGTAGTTTTGCAAGTAGTGCTCATGAGCCGTAACTGGTCCCCAAAAATGTTACACAATTATGTAGTACATCATCCGTTTTGTATGATATGTTTCATCCCGTATGATATGTTACAAATTCTAATTCGTACAATATGTTAGGAATTTTTAAGTGTGTGAGTTCCCAGACTGCATCTTTAAGTTAATACATTGTAACAACACACTGAAGGTAAAAAGTCCTCTCTATTAGAATAATTAATATGATGGTATGCAGGATAATGGAAATTTACTTCACTCACAAGAAGCAGAAGTGGGTAACTAATACAAAGCATTCACAAGATAAATGATCTATCAATTACATTTTGATAGGTTCTGAAAAGCTCTCAATTTACTTCAGAGGAAATAATACCAATTCATTTCAAATTAGCACAATTTGCCTCAATAGCTTAAGCAAAAAAACTCCCACACAGCAATTTCTGAATCCGCAAATAAATCCATGTTCCTCACAAAACCATGGCAATATTCTCTGGCCATTGAGTTGGCCTGTCCTGTTGATCCCCATGGAGAAGAAATGCTCACTCACCTGTCAGTGTCAGCTCTCAGTGTGTCTCCAGCTCTCTGTGGAAAGGTAAAGAGCAGATTAGCGCATCACAGAAAGAGAGAGAGAGAGAGAGAGAGAGATCACAGCGCACTGTTATCTCAGAGCATGGCTTTTGTTTCCTGTTGTGACCAGGCAGGCAGATCAGTAGATCTGGGGAAGGTAGAGTCCCTGGGCCCAGGCAGAAACCATGGGGTGTCTGGGGTTGTGGAAATAGAGGTGGTATGGGTGGCACTCTTCTGAGTCACTTTTTATTTAATATTGATTGTGACCTCAAAAAAACTTAAACCACAGAAAAAAGGCACTGCTCTGTGACACAAATAGGTTGAATCTGTATTGTCAGACCATTATGCCACTATGTCTGAGTATTAAGCTATAATATCCTTCTTGAACTGGTACAGATGGATAAAATATAAATAGTAGCTGTGCTGACTCACGTGGTACATTGGCACAGTGTTGCTCTCAGGCAGTGAGAAGGGCAGGCCTTCTGGCGGTCCTGAGTCTAGTCTGACAGGCGGGGCCAGCAAGGATGGGCTGATGGGATAGCTGGGGCTGCTGGGGTTGTGGCTCTTCTTGCGGGTACGCCGCCCAGTGTCCCGCTTGCATTCCCTGGACACGTCCGGCTCCTCCTGGATTACTAGGATCTTATCGTCATTCAGGTAACGTAGCAGGGAGTTGTCTGAGTCTAGCAGAGGTCAGGGAGGGAGGGAAAGAGGGGAGCAAAGTTGTGTCATTTGGAAGCCTAGAGAGGTAATTATTTGTTCATTAGGAGGCCCAGAGTGCCTATCACATTAAATGCTTGATGGCAAAACAACCTCTTACCAAGGGTTTAGTGAAACAACATTTGGAATGGAAAAGAAAGTCAAAGTGAGAGCAGTATGAGGTAATGTTTCCCAGTCTCACAGACCAGCATGTTTCCACAGAAACCAACCTCTGTTACGTGACCTTCTATCAGTGAAGGCAAGCCCCAACAGTGTGTGGTTTCAGAGCAGAGGGAGGCAGATATGTTTTTGCACTCGCTATTTATAACACAAGTCATGGGAGTGAGATGCTATCACTACAGCCCGCTCAACATAACTGCTGTACATAGTCTCACGAAGCTAAACAACACTGAAATCAGCCAAGTGCAAAACAAAGATTAGGTTTTCAACTAAATTAATGCCTGACATGAAGATGTTGTCTATATTTAACTGATTGAATCTCCTTTTTTTAAATAGAATTGGTTGAGCTTCTTGTGATAGCTTCATCTTTATACAGTGCAGTTTGAAAAGAGTTCTAAATGCACAAACATGTTTCTGTCAAGATTCAGTGGTAATGTCAAAAGAAACCAGTGTATGTGTGGCAGTTCCAGTGAAATGAATGAAAGAAGCAGGCGATTTAGTTATGTGTTGTTGAAAGTGGGGACGGTGATTGGTCCTCATTAGGCGTCTGTACATTTCAGACGCAGTGAAGCCAAAACTATTTCCTTCTCTAAGTCAAAGCATTTAAGGCGGGGACTGGGGAGACTACCTGAACTGAAGGACCCACCTCTGCTACCTCTCTTGTACATATTTGGCTCCTTTGTCTCTGCCATCCAGTTGTAATCCATTGGCATGGAAACTGGCCTGAGGTCACCTGGAAAGAAGTCCAAGTAGCATGTCAGCTAAGGTGTGAGTAGAGAGAGAGCTAGGAGTTGAGAGAGAGATGAGAGAGATGGTGAGAGAGGAGTGGCTGTGCGTGGGTGGATGTCTGCATGACAGAGGTTAAAGTGCAGGCAGGGCAGTAAGGGGTATAAGAGAAGTAGGTTATAGCATGGGAATCCAGTTGAAAATAATTCATCTTTAGAGTGAAGGGAAAACGGTAGGCTTGTTGCACGTGTGTGAATGTGTGAGCAAGAGAGACTGTGATGGAGCCATGTCATGGCACCTAGTGCCTCCACAGACTGGGATGAGCGGAGCGTACCCTGCCTGGAGCCATTATGAGCTTGGAAGCAATCCACCCTCACTTCCCTGGCAGGCTGTTAACATGAAAAACACTCCGTCTGGCAGAGCCAAAGGGATTTATCCCTGCACCACTACACACTGTACAATACACAACAAACTGAGCCTCAACAGAGCCTCAACAGATCCTCAACAGCCAGGAGGGGGCTGAAACAATGCATCGCCTTCTCTCTGTCAGATGGACGGATAGAATACTGTACATTATCAACGGCTTTCAAAGACCTCCTTTCCTTGTCTCAGTGTTGGCAGACAGTGTCACTCACTAAAGATTCCGGAGTCATGCCGTGCAGTAATGTGAATGAGCTCATTATGTGAAGTGCAGACAGAGGTGGCATGTAGAATATTCATCATGCTGCTGGCCATTCTACATCTGCAGTGCTGCTGATGATGAAGGGGCAATGACAGGGGAAGGGGATGTCTGACTGTGGGGGTGGGGCTGGACTGTAAAAGGGAGAGGTTTATGTGAAACATAAATACGCTGGGGTGCATAATAATAATCTCTTCTATGCATAGCAATTGCCAATTACTGTACATTCTCCACGTGCCATTCACAGCTGGGTACACTGTATGATAATGCACTTAAATGAAGGCAGGAGAGGGGAGCTACCCACCTCGCCTGGCATTCCACCCTTCAATGCTCCTCTAACATTAAACTACCGCCCAGATTGAAAAGGCTGATTGGTTGGTAGTGCTACATATCTGGGCTGGTTAACTCACCATGGGTGGGTGTCCTGTCCCTCCGCCTGACCCCCGTGGAGCGGCCCCTGGTCTCGTACTCCTGCCCCAGGGCCAGACAGTCCTCCTCCACCAATGTGAAGTACTTGCCCCCATCATGGTCCAGGTAGAAGCTGGGAGACTCCGAGCCTTTCATACCCATCTTCTCCAGACTGTATTTGTTGATGTCATCACAGGACATGATACCTATCTCGTCTCTGTGATTGACAGGTATGGTTATGGAGAAGATCAGTCAGGTGCTAAAGGACTAAAAAATGAAGTGAACATTAGCTGTACAGTTGAAGTCGGAAGTTTACATACACCTCAGCCAAATACATTTAAACTCAGTTTTTCCACAATTGCTGACATTTAATCCTAGTAAAAATTCCCTGTCTTAGGTCAATTAGGATCACCACTTTATTTTAAGAATGTGAAATGTCAGAATAATAGTAGAGAGAATGATTTATTTCAGCTTTTATTTCTTTCATCACATTCCCAGTGGGTCAATTAGTATTTGGTAACATTGCCTTTGAATTGTTTAACTTGGGTCAATTGTTTTGGGTAGCCTTCCACAAGCTTCCCACAATAAGTTGAGTGAATTTTGGCCCATTCCTCCTGACAGAGCTGATGTAACTGAGTCAGGTTTGTAGGCCTCCTTGCTTGCACACGCTTTTTCAGATCTGCCCACAAATTTTCTATGGGATTGAGGTCAGGGCTTTGTGATGGCCACTCCAATACCTTGACTTTGTTGTCCTTAAGCCATTTTGCCACAACTTTGGAAGTATGCTTGGGGTCATTGTCCATTTGGAATACCCATTTGCGACCAAGCTTTAACTTCCTGACTGATGTCTTGAGATGTTGCTTCAATATATCCACATAATTTTCCTGCCTCATGATGCCATCTATTTTGTGAAGTGCACCAGTCCCTCCTGCAGCAAAGCACCCCCACAACATGATGCTGCCACCCCCATGCTTCACGGTTGGGATGGTGTTCTTCGGCTTTGCAAGCCTCCCCCTTTTTCCTCCAAACATAACGATGGTCATTATGGCCAAACAGTTCTATTTTTGTTTCATCAGACCAGAGGACATTTCTACAAAAAGTACAATATTTGACCCCATGTGCAGTTGCAAACCGTAGCCTGGCTTTTTTCTGGCGGTTTTGGAGCAGTGGCCTCTTCCTAGCTGAGCGCCCTTTCAGGGTATGTCAATATGGGACTCGTTTTACTGTGGATATAGGTACTTTTGTACCGGTTTCCTCCAGCATCTTCACAAGGTCCTTTGCTGTTGTTCTGGAATTGATTTGCACTTTTCGCACCAAAGCACTTTTCCTTCCTTCCTAAGCGGTATGACGGCTGCATGGTCCCATGGTGTTTATACTTGTGTACTATTGTTTCTACAGATGAACATGGTACTTTCAGGCATTTGGAAATTGCTCCCAAGGATGAACCAAGAGTTTTTTAGAGTTTTTTTCTGAGGTCTTAGCTGATTTCTTTTGATTTTCCCATGATGTCAAGCAGAGGCATTGAGTTTGAAGGTAGGTCTTGAAATGCATCCACAGGTACACCTCCAATTGACTCAAATTATATCAATTAGCCTATCAGAAGCTCCTAAAGCAATGACATCATTTTCTGGAATTTTCCAAAGCTGTTTAAAGGCACAGACAACTTAGAGTGAATGTAAACTTCTGGCCCACTGACATTGTGATACAGTGATAAGTTAAATAATCCGTCTGTAAACAATTGTTGGAAAAGTTACTTGTGTCATGCACAAAGTAGCCAAATTGCCAAAACTATAGTTAGTTAACAAGAAATTTGTGGAGTGGTTGAAAAATGAGTTTTAATGACTATAACCTAAGTGTATGTAAACGTCCGACTTCAACTGTATGTATGGGGTGTACCTGTGTCCATAAAGGCCAGAGACTGGGGACAAGATGAAGACGTCATGGCCACTGTCCAGCGTAGAGGACATCCCCATGGTCCCCATGCTGTTGGGCGGGGTGTTGGAGTCACTGTTGGGACTGGTGGGGATGGGCTGTAGGGACAATGGTGGAGTCATGTAGACAGCAGGACTGTAGTAGTATGGGACAATTTCCTAAATGTAATCATTTTTCATTCATGGCATCGTATGTCAAGATTCATGAGTAAAATGCTATAGAATTGCATACTCCATGTTTGAGCTAATAGAGGATTGTGGTGCAATGTCCCACAGTTCACTTAGTTTACTTAACACAGTGGCACATAATAAACACTATGCTAGTGAAAAGGATAGGATGCTTTGTTGAATGAAGTTATTGAGACAAGGAGAGGATGTGAAGTGGCTCTTATTAACAATAGCAATCTCGTCCATAGCAACCAAGAAATTCTTGAGAGAGGTCTGTTGGAAACTATGGAGGGGATAGCAACAAGACCCCTAGCAACAAGGGATTATGTGATAACGACTATACATCATTAATGTCAAGATGTGTCAAGTGTGGTGAGCATGAGCCATCTCGCCCCAGGAGATGCACTATGAAGTGTAACCTACTGTGATGACTAAACCCTTTGACCAACAACATCTGATTGGTAAAGGTCCTGTGACCATCACCTTCCGATGTGAACAACTACATTTTCATATATTTTCCTTTTCCTCTTTCGAGTCTACTTCTAAGATGAATCAAATCAAATTTAATTTGTCACATGCGCTGAATACAACAGGTGTAGAACTTACTGTGAAATTCTTAGTTACAAGCCCTTAACCAACAATACAGTTCAAGGGACGTGCGCGGACAGCAGTGGACGCATACATTCTGGCCTAATGACAATCACCAAATGTCATGACACTTTTTTTTTGTGTGTAACAGATGTTTCTTTCCATTCACCACTGTTTGGAGGCTGTAAATACACTACATGGCCAAAAAGATGTGGACACCTGCTCATATGTCACGCCCTGGCCTTAGTTATCTTTTTTTTCTTTATTATTTTGGTTAGGTCAGGGTGTGACATGGGGGATTTATGTGTTTTGTCTGGTCTAAGGTTTTTGGGATGTTTATGGGGCTCTTTCCTTTCTAGGTAGTTTGTATGTCTATGGTTGCCTAGATTGGTTCTCAATTAGAGGCAGCTGTCTATCGTTGTCTCTGATTGGGAACCATATTTAGGCAGCCATATTCTGTGGGTACTTTGTGGGTGGTTGTCTTCTGTTTTTGTGTCATTGCACCAGATAGGACTGTTTTGGTTTTTACATTTGTTGTTGTGTATTTTGTAGTGTTCTCGTGTATGTTCTTGATTAAACATGTTGAACTCTAACCACGCTGCATTTTGGTCCTCCTCTCCTTCAGCGGAAGAAAACTATTACATCATAAAACATCTCAATCCAAAATCATGTGCATTAAAATCTTCGGGCACTGATGTTGGGCGATTAGGCCTGGCTCGCAGTCGGAGTTCCAATTCATCCCTAAGGTGTTCGATGGGGTTGAGGTCTGGGCTCTGTGCAGACCAGTCAAGTTATTCCACACCGATCTCAACAAACCATTTGTGTATGGACCTCGCTTTGTCATGCTGAAACAGAGAAGGGCCATCCCCAAACTGTTGACACAAAGTTGGAAGCACAGAATAGTCTAGAATGTAATTGTATGCTGTAGCATTAAGTTTTCTCTTCACTGGAACTAAGGGGCCTAGCCCGAACCATTATTCCTCCTCCACCAAACTTTACAGTTGGCACTATGCATTCGGGCAGGTAGAGTTCTCCTGGCATCCGTCAAACCCGGTTCGTCCATTGAACTGCCAGACGGTGATGCATGATCCATCACCCCAGAGAACGTGTTTCCACTGCTCCAGAGTCCAATGGCAGCGAGCTTTACACCACTCCAGTCGACACTTGGCATTGCGCATAGTAATATTAGGCTTGTGTGCGGCTGCTTTCAGAGGCAGTTTGAAACTTGGTAGTGAGCAGTGGTGTAAATTACTGAAGTAAAAATACTTTAAAATACTACTTAAGTAGTTTTTGAGCTATCTCTTTACCATTTATATTTTTAACAACTTTTACTAGATGAAGGAACATTGCTGTGGGGACTTGCTTCCATTCAGCCACAAGCATTAGTGAGGTCGGGCACTGATGTTGGGTGATCAGGTCTGGTGAGCTTAACACCAAATTCCTTACCCTACATTCCTTAAGAAACAAATGTACTTTTTACTCCATACATTTTCCCTGACACCAAAAAGTACTTGTTATATTTCAAATGCTTCGCAAGACAGGAAAATGGTCCAATTCACACACTTATCAAGAGAACATCCCTAGTCATTCCTACTGCCTCTGATCTGGTGGACTCACTAAACAAAAACGTGTTGGAGTGTGCCCGTCTATTCACAAATAAAAAAATACAAGAAAATGGTGCCGTCTGCTTTGCTTAATATAAAGAATGTGAAATGATTTCAACTTTTACTTTTGATACTTTAGTATATTTTAGCAATTACATTTACTTTTGATACTTAAGTATATTTAAAACCAATTACTTTTAGACTTTTACTCAAGTAGTATTTTGCTGGGTGACTTTCACTTTTACTTGAGTCATTTTCTATTAAGGTATCTTTAGTTTTATAACAATTGGATACTTTTTCCACCACTGGTAGTGAGTGTTGCAACCGAGGACCGATGATATTTACGTGCTACGCACTTCAGCACTCGACGGTCCCGTTCTGTGAGCTTGTGTGGCCTACCACTTTGCAGCTAAGCCGTTGTTGCTTCTAGACGTTTCCACTTCAGTAAAGGCCATTTTACTGACAATGTTTGTCTATGGAAATTGCATGGCTGTGCGCTCGATTTTATATACATGTCAGCAACGGGTGTGGCTGAAATATTCAATCCACTAATTTCAAGGCGTGTCCACATACTTTTGGCCATGTAGTGTATGTTGCGAGTGAACCGGTAGCCTAGTAAAGGAGCCCTTTGAAGTGATTTTTTTTACAATTAGATTAAAACTTATGCCACAATAAAAGATAATAGATTTTAAAAGTTAAATGACAAATCTTTATGACTAAGCCCATAAAATGGAGGCTTCAGAACATCTAGAGCTCACTCCTTCTACAGGACTTCTGTAATTAATAATAAATACCGTTCTACAAGAAAATCAAAATAGAATCCATTTTATGTTCTTCTTCATTATTAATACATTTCTACAAGAACAGTAAAAAAGATGGCAGAAATGTGTTGGCTCAGTGCTCTCAAAAGAAAATACCCCAACTGTGAAGATTGTTCATGTCTCTCAGACCAAAGGAAGATACAACAAAAATCATTCAATTTGAAGCAGTGGGTTAGGAATGGGTCAAGAAACAACACAAGAGATAAAAAGACACTACCGTACAAAATAATGATTAAAGCTGGTAGTCCTCTCACTATGTCTGTGTCCTATCAGTCTGACCACGGCAGCTGAGGGTTCTCCTGTATATTAGGGGTTCTCAAACTTTTTCACTCCGGCCCCCCTTCCAGCATTGGGGAACATCCCGCGCCCCTCCTGCATGTGTGCGCCATGTCTATTTCTATGGGCACAAGCATTGTTCACACCCCTCTTGTTGGTGGAGAAAATCTTGCATTCGATACATTTTGCCATGTCTAATGTGTATTTGTGTGATATTTTCATTTAAATTGTTATTTTAACCCTTATTTAACCAGGTAAGTTGACTGAGAACACATTTTCATTTACAGCAACAACCTGAAGAATAGTTACAGGGGAGAGGAGGGGGGATGAATGAGCCAATTGGAAGCTTGACTCAAATATTTGAGTGACTAAAACATTAGAGCAAGTTCTATGTGCTAAAAAATCTAGCTAAAAAAATTAGCTGACATGGGTTAGGTGACCTGGACATTTCTGACATGTTATAAATAGCTCTCTAAGGTATGCAATGGCTGACATGACAAGAGGAAAACTGATGATGCACTACCCAATTTCAAAATTGTACCTTGTGCATTCTACTACTACAACTTTGAAGAGTAAGTTGAAAGCCAGACTGAGTTCCGACCCCTCACGCCCCACAGTTTGGGAACCACTGCTGTATACTGGATGAACAGATGGCTAGGTTCAATCTTCATTGACTTATTCACTATGGGAAACACTGTGTGCTTGATAGGAGTTCACTGAAGACTCATTTCAAATTCATCTCACATTACATTTGTCCTCTACTACCTGGATTTTCCACATGCTTCTCTGTCATCATATGATTCGTAAAGAGTTGATTTAATAATAGAACATGCCTACCCTTTCTCCAAGCAGTGTTGAGCTGTCGTGGTTTGACTCTTTCTGACTGAAACATCCATCATAAACAGTCCTGGGAGACAAAGTCACCCTAACAGTGTTCGTGCCACATGTCAATGGCTCCTATATCCACCCGACATGCTGTCATTTAACTCTGAGGTGCTTCATTAACCAAACAGTGTTTGTGACTGATTGGTAACCTTTGTGTGTATTTGTTTGTGTTACCTGTAAGACAACAATGCCTGATTCCTCATGAAACTAGAACAAAAAAGGACCATGAATTGTGGGAATTTCCAGAAATGTTATCCATAGAAGGGTCCTTTGGAGGAAGGATTGCTTCTTTAAGAATAATTGAGAAATAATTAATTGAAGTTGGATTAATTGAAGACTACATAATATTTCATCTGTAGATGCTGGGTCGTTCCACAAAATGAGTGCCTTTTGCTTCCTTTGATATTTTAAGTAGAAATTGTGCACCAATATTGAATTTTAAAAGCCTGTTATATTCAATTGAAGTGCCTTTTAATATAGACCACATGGAGAATTCAATAAATCTGAATTTTTATATGAATAAAGAAATGTCCCTCCATACACACTCTCCAGGAAGATTTAACCCACTTAAAGTTAAAAGGAAGTTTACCTAAAATAAAAACAATCCCAAGTGATTCCATACATTAGGTGGAGTTTGTCTTCTCCTCCTCTCTTTCCCTGCAGTCTAGAACTAGAAAGCTGAAAAAATGGGTCACGTGACTCGTGATGTGTCTTTGTGCACTGCTAGCTCTGCTCAATTATCAGTCAAAGAGTGATTGAGAAAACCTCGAATTGTGGACAAATTCTTTGTTTTATTGAAAGTGTACAGCCAAATGAGCTATTTTTTGAGTAAGGAACTTTTCCACCCAAAACAATTGCAAATATTTTATATAATTATGTTATGTGACTGCAACAACAGTGGAGATGGGTAAAAACCACGGAGATGGGTAACACCTGTGCATGTGCGCTCTCCTGGGGCAAACTCTGTGACGTATATGCCCTTATTTGGAGTTTGACATCACAGATCAAATCAAATCAAACCTTATTTGTCACATGCGCCCCGAATACAGCGTGTAGACCTTACCGTGAAATGCTTACTTACAAGCCCTTAACCAACAGTGCAGATCAAGAAAGAATTAAGAAAATATTTACCAAATGAACTAAAGTAAAAAAATATATAAAAAGTAACACAATAAAATAACAGTAACGAGGCTATATATAGGGGGTACCGGTACCGAGTAAATGTGTGGGTGTTCAGGTTAGTCGAGGTCATTTGTACATGTAGGTAGGGGTGAAGTGACGATGCATAGATAATAAACAGCGAGTAGCAGCAGTGTAAAAAACTAATGGGGAGGGGGGTGTCAATGTAAATAATCCGGTGACCATTTGGTTAATTGTTCAGCAGTCTTATGGCTTGGGGCTAGAAGCTGTTAAGGAGCCTTTTGGTCCTAGACTTGGCGCTCCGGTACCACTTGCCATGCGGTAGCAGAGAAAACAGACTATTACTTTTTTGGGGGGCTTTCCTCTGACACCGCCTAGTATATAGATCCTGGATGGCAGGAAGCTTAGCCCCAGTGATGTACTGGGCCGTACTCACTACCCTTTGTAGCGCCTTAACTGCTGAGCAGTTACCATAACAAGCGGTGATGCAACCGGTCAGGATGATCTCGATGATGCAGCTGTATAACTTTTTGAGGATCTGGGGACCCATACCTAATCTTTTCAGTCTCCTAAGGGGGAAAAGGTGTTGTCGTGCCCTCTTCACAACTGTCTTAGTGTGCTTGGATGATAGTTTGTTGGTGATGTGAACACCAAGGGACTTGAAACTAATGCTTACAAATCGGATCATAACTCTAAAAGTAGCAAAGATTCTACTCTGGAACTTTGTTATGCTCATAAAGTATATTACGTTCAACAATATATTGAAAAATGAGCCAAATCAAAAATGCTATACTTTCAGTGCCTTCAGAAAGTATTCATACCTCTTGGCTTATTCCACATTTTGTTGTGTTACAGCCTAAATTCAAAGTGGATACAATTTATATTTTTTCTCACCCATCTACACTCAATACCCCAAAATGACAAAGTGAAAACATATTTTTTGATTTTTTACAAATCTATTGAAAATTAAATACAGATTGACACCCCTGAGTCAATCAATTTTAGAATCACCTTTGGCGGTGATTACAGCTGGGAGTCTTTCTGGTTAAGTATCTAAGAGCTTTGCACATCTGGATTGTACAATATTTGCACATTATTCTTAAAAGAATACTTCAAACTCTCTTAAGTTCATTGCTAGACAGCCATTATAACGTCTTTTCAAGATTTCCAAGCCGATTTAAGTCAAAACTGTAACTAGGCCACTCAGGAACATTCAATGTTGTCTTGGTAAGCAACTCCAGTGTATATTTGGCCTCTACTGGAAAGCAGACTGAACCAGGTTTTCCTCTAGGATTTTGCCTGTGCTTAGCTCTATTGCATTTATTTTTATCCCAAAAAACTCCCTAGTCCGATGACAAGCATACCCATAACATGATACAGCCATCACCATGCTTGAAAATATGAAGAGTGGTACTCAGTGATGTTGTTTTGGATTTGCCCCAAACATTGGTTATGCCCCAAAGCTTTGTATTCAGGACATAACGTTAAGTTCTTTCATACATTTTTTGCACTTGTAATTTAGTTCTTTGTTGCAAACAGGATGCAGGTTTTGGAATATTTGTATTGTGTGCCCGCTTTCTTCTTTTCACTCTGTCAATTAGGTTAGGATTGTGAAGTAACTACAATGTTTTTGATCCATCCCAGTGGCGACACGTCATTCAGGGCAGGTGGGGCAGTACCACCTGTTTTGAGCCCCACATTTTTTGCGTGTTTTGCATGTTGTTTTGGCATTAATATGTGTCACATATCAGTTTGCAAACAATGTTAAAAAATATATATATATATCATTGAGTAAATAAAGCCGCATGCAAACATGGTCTCTTTTTTGTTTACTTGAGTAAGGCAGCTGAAAATGCAGGTGTTTCAACCCAGCTCAGTGCTTTCTGTGGTGGTGGGGCAAGCCAGCAGAAAATATGCAGCGTTGCGCCGTGATTGGCTCAGTGTTCTGTCACTCATGGGGACTCTATGTCACCGCCAAGTCTATGGTTAGACCTCGAAAATTCAAGCCCCTTTGGTGCTGCCATAGAGTTACATTAGAAGTGTCCATCCAAAAAGGCTCAAGGTCACAACAAGTTAGAAATCGCAAATTCAACAAAGAGTGGTTTAGAAGGAATCAGTGACAGTGGATGTGTGGTCCCAAATCTGGGATTAAGGAGCTCTTTTCCAAGTTTAAAATGATAAACATTCAACATTGGCCATGCTGTCAATGAAGCATGACTTGTGCGGTGCTCAAAACAACTGTTAACTCGGAACTGCAAAAACTTGACTTCAGCGAGTTCAAGACAACTGGGAAATCGGGAATAAACGAGCTCCGACTGGATTCGACCTTGGTTTTTTTTCAGAGTTCCCAGTTGTTTTGAAAGCACCATAAATCCAGAGAATGCCAGACTCACAAAATGTTCCCACAAAGGGCCTCCGCGCCACCTTCCTGTTCAAGTGAGCACAGCACAACAAGGTGAGTTCAAAAATCTATTGTATGCTGCTGCATAAATTATGTAATATGCCAGGGAGATATGTCTACTGGAGCTAAGAAAGTCATACTAAGTGTATGTTGTGTAGTAATATTTAGTAGCCCATGTGCCTCACCCTAATAATTTGGTCTATTTACCCCTCTAATTTCACCTACTGTTCTGACT
The DNA here is from genome assembly GCF_045791955.1 of Oncorhynchus clarkii lewisi. NCBI lineage: Eukaryota > Metazoa > Chordata > Actinopteri > Salmoniformes > Salmonidae > Oncorhynchus > Oncorhynchus clarkii. The sequence goes on from NC_092158.1 coordinate 28,488,888, forward strand.
TGGTGGTGCACATGTAGCCTATAAGCTGTTTATGAAATGTAATCATTGAATATTGTAAGAGCTTTCATTGTCTGCTTATATGCCCCCTTAATTTTTCCTACGGTTCTGACTTGGTGTACGGGGGGAACAGTATAAGAATAGCCCATGTTCTGAATTCTGTCACCGTACATTTCAAAAGTGCTATTGACTACATCCGTCCTAGCTCGCACATTAATGTCTTAATCGAAATTACAGATGGCCTCTTATCCACTTGTCGTCCCCTTATGCCATAGTTTGTACATCTCAATTGTCAATAGAAACCACATTTGTTTAAGCAAGTCAGCCATATCAGCTACTGTATGTTTTTTTTAAAGGCAGTAAATGAAGCTTAACTAACTGTTTCACTGCCAGACAAGACTCTGCTGAAATCCAGGTGTAGCAGTGGTAAAATGTTGTGACTTTTTTCAGGACAGCTTTATGTAGGCCCTAGCAGTTTGTGGGTACCGTTTGTCACCGTTATAGTGCAATTAATGTATTGTTTAGTGTTGTGTAGTGGCTTTGCTGGCATGCATAACACTTTATTTATTTCTTGCCCCACCCAGATTTACATGCTAAAATCGCCACTGATCCATACTTAGTTTTCTCCTATCACAGCCATTAAACTCTGTAACTGTTTTAAAGTCACCATTGGCCTGGTGAAATTCCAGAGCAGATTCATTCCTCTCCGGCAACTGAGTTAGGAATAATGCCTGTATCTTTGTTGTGACTGGGTGTATTGATACACCATCCAAAGTGTAATTAATAACTTTCCCATGCTCAAAGGATATTCAATATGCTTTTTTTTACCCATCTACCAATACGTACCCTTCTTTGCGAGGCATTGGAAATCCTCCCTGGTCTTTGTGGTTGAAATTCACTGCTCGACTGAGGGACTTTACAGATAATTGTATGTGTGGAGTACAGAGATGAGGTAGTCATTCAAAAATCATGTTAAACATTATTATTGCACTCGGAGTTAGTCCATGCAACTTTTGTGACTTGTTAAACATTTTTACTCCTGAACTTATTTAGGCTTGCCCTGAAGGGGCTAAATACTTATTGACTCTAGACATTTCAGCGTTTAATTTTTAATTAATTTGTAAAAATGTCTAAAAACATAATTTCATTTTGACATTATGGGGTATTGTGTGTAGGCCAGTGACCCAAAATCTCAATTTAAAAACATTTTTGAATCAGGCTGTAACACAACTATATGTGGAAAAAGTCAAGGGGTGTAAATACTTTCTGAAGGCATTGCACATTTTTATATTTTTCAATATTAATAAATGTAAATGTGTTGTAAAAATAAAAATACTACTCATATTACAGAGCAAGCAGTAAACCTTCATATGACATTATGGAGTACTAAAAGAGGCCTGGGTAAGGCCAAAATGTCTAAAATATTCAAAATTAAATTATTTATTCCTCAATTATGCTTTAATATACAAAGGTCAACAATATGTCAACAATAGTTCCTTCAAAGGACCTTTCTATTGATAAAAGTTCATGAGAATCCCCAAAATTATGGCAAAAAAAAAGAAGAGGAATCACCACAATATCCTCCATGGAGGGCAATCCAATACTCATTTCTTTCTCCAATTATTTTCAGCCACAATAATTAAGCATAACTCAAGCAGAACCCTGTTAATTTCAAACTGAAAAACATGCCACCGTGCCAAATAATCAATACATCATTATTTCCCTGACATGACTTCTGTCACGCCCTGATCTGTTTCACCTGTCCTTGTGATTGTCTCCACCCCTTCCAGGTGTTGCTTATTTTCACCAGTGTATTTATCCCTGTGTTTCCTGTCTCTCTGTGCCAGTTCGTCTTGTATGTTTCCAAGTCAATCAGCGGTTTTCCTGTTCTCCTGCTTTTTGGATCCTCCTTTTTCTAGTCCTCCTGGTTTTGAGCCTTGCCTGTTTCTGGACTTTGCACCCGCCTGCCTGACCATTCTGCCTGCCTTGACCACGAGCCTGTCTGGCACTCTGTGACTCTGATCTGGTTTTGACCTTTTGCCTGTCCACGACCATTCTCTTGCCTACCCCTTTGGATTAATAAACATTATAAGACCCCAACCATCTGCCTCCTGTGTCTGCATTTGGGTCTCGCCTTGTGCCTTGATACTTCAGTGCTTATCTACACACCCCATACAGAAGCAACCATTCTGGCTTCACATGTTGAGACATGAGGATAAGGTGCTGATTATCTGAACACATTAACTGATTTCATTGCAGATGCCAAAGACACGTAACCACAGAAACGTTCCTGGGCGTCATCAAGGCAACCCATGCAGCATGAAAATGAGTGAGCTTAGTGCAGAGCTAAAAATAGCTCTCACGCAGTCCAGGGCTCCCGAAGAAAAAAACATCCAGGCAGTTATGATGTAAACCCCCAACCCCCCTCTAACCATCATCCTCCCCAGCTAGTGTTCTGTCTTTGTTCCTCCTCCTCAGGCCGTCCCTGTTTCCCCCAGCCAGTCCCACATACTGTACTGTCTGCACTCCATCCACACCGAGCAGCACAATAGATTCACTAACTCCATTCACTGATGCTCCACATAATCCATTAGAATTCAATTAAAGGGTGGCCAGGTATGGGGTACAACTTGCAGATAATTACCCTTAAATTCATCATGTATCATAATCTCATCTATTCCCAATGCAGCCCCCATAAGGAACTACTAAGCCAGTTGGTCATTATCAATAATGAGCGCTATGTTTCTTATCGCTCAAATTACACAGCTCCCAGGTGAATTGGTGAAAAAACGATATTCTTATCTACCAGAAGGAATCCTAAACAGATATCCAAACACATATAGGAACCTCATTCTCAATATCACATCATAACACAATTACCTGGAGTGCAAGGGGTTTCCACCGTACATTCTTGAGCAGGGCAGGGGCAGACGTGAGAGTGTTCTGAGGTCTCTTCTTCAGCGTGAGGATGACTCCGTTGGGGTCTTCTCTTAGGGCGTTCACCAGGTTCTTCAGCTGCCAGCCCACCTGCACAAATATGCCACAGTGGAGAGAGACAATACAACACACTCAGTAAGGCTGATGAAATACTCAACCAATCATGAACTAGTAAATTGTCGTAGCTAGTTACTGTAGTTTTGAACATCTCCCCTACCAACCATGTCTGAGATAATGACGCCGGAGATAATGACAATGAAAACAACTGCACTATCATTCCAATACTACAGTCCATTCCCACAAATTACAGTGCTTGGAAAATAATGGCGTCTGGCACAAAAACTGTTAGCTAAACAGTATGTGCTGGGAAGTGTTTCATACAATGCAGACAAAATATTGTTCCAATTATTTCCTTTCTTGACTGAACATAACAATTTTCAGAATTCTGTCCTATCTGTTGTTACAACGTTATACAACGTTATACAACGTTTAACAGATAGTGTTGCACCTCGTGCCGACCTATAATGCGTCACAAAGCATCAGCACCATGCTCAACTGGGCTCTGTCCCGCAGCAGACAGACAGTGTGCAGCTGTGCTACAGTGAGCTTGGTTCTGCTGATGGCAGTATGCTCCCAGGCAGGCTCCAGTAGAGGCAGGGGAGCAGAGAAAGCAGGTCACGTCCCCCTCCCTCCCTCTCTCCCTTCCTCCCTCGCTCTCTATGCTACGCTGAGCAGAGCACCTCTCTCTCTTCCTCTTTCCTTTGTTCAGTTCCCCTCAACTCCCCCGTGCACTGTAGAGTGCCAATGTTAATAATGTAACTTATCTGTAAACAGGTTACATTATTCAACTCAGGGACTGGCATGGCGACATAGTCAAACTATAAAAAGACCAACAGATCCCTCTACACACACACACGCATTTCTGTTTGTCCGAGACACTGTCTCTGTGTTCACACCAGCTTCTGTGCTTACTGGAAACTGCAGTGGCAAATCACACTAGCATGTAATAAGCTAGCTAGTCTCTGGCCCCCTGGTGTGTCAGTTGCAACCTTCTATTGGAGGTTCACCCAGGCATATGACAGTTCATTGGCACATCCACTGTCTCATGTTTCTGAACACAGCATCATGTCATAAAATGTGTAATCTCTGTGATTGGTTGGTTGGTAAACTAGTTGTTTTGTATTCTGCAGTAAGACAGGCTACTGCAACCACACCTTGTTAGTATGTCTTTGTTTGGGCAGGAGGAGCTATAGAGCCCTTTTTCTTTTTCTTCACAAATGTGAAATTAGGCCTACTACAAATTGTCCCCTACCGAGCTAGGACACTGCCCCTGCTCAGTACGACAACATCACAAGTGACCTGATTAATGCATCCACCATGGTGACACAAACCTAAATCATTTACAGCAATAACCCCAGTCCTCCCAGTCCATTGATTATAGTAGCTGTTTTTAAATGATTGCAAATGTATTAAAAAATAAAAAACTTTATCACATTTACATAATTATTCAGGCCCTTTACTCAGTACTTTGTTGAAGCACCTTTGCCAGTGATTACAGCGTTGAGTCTTCTTGGGTATGAAGCTACAGGCTTTGCACACCTGTATTTGGAGAGTTTCTCCCATTCTTCTGCTCAAGCTCTGTCAGGTTGGATGGGGAGCGTCGCTGCACAGCTACAGTTGAAGTCAGAAGTTTACATACACTTAGGTTGGAGTCATTAACCTGTTGAATCTATGGGGGCGCTATTTCATTATTGGATAAAAAAAACGTGCCCGTTTTAAGCGCAATATTTTGTCACGAAAAGATGCTCGACTATGCATACAATTGACAGCTTTGGAAAGAAAACAGTCTGAAGTTTCCAAAACTGCAAAGATATTATCTGTGAGTGCCACAGAACTCATGCTACAGGCGAAACCAAGATGAAACTTCAAACAGGAAATGAGCATAATTTCTGAAGCTCTGTTTTCCATTGTCTCCTTATATGGCTGTGAATGCACCACGAACGAGCCTGCCTTTTCTGTCGTTTCTTCAAGATGTCTGCAGCATTCTGACGTATTTGTAGGCATATCATTGGAAGATTGGCCATAAGAGACTACATTTTCCAGGGGTCCGCCCGGTGTCCTTTGTCTAAATTCGGTGCGTAATCTTCAGGTGCGGGCATTTTCTCCTGGGAAACTTCCATGAACGATATATCATCGAAGAGATATGTGAAAAACACCTTGAGGATTGGTTCTAAACAACGTTTGCCATGTTTCAGTCGATATTATGGAGTTAATTTGGAAAAAAGTTAGGCGTTTTGATGACTGGATTTTCGGGGTTTTTTGGTAGCCAAACGTGACGCACCAAACGGAGCGATTTCTCCTAAACAAATAATCTTTCAGGAAAAACTGAACATTTGCTATCTAACAGAGTCTCATCATTGAAAACATCTGAAGTTCTTCAAAGGTAAATTATTTTATTTGAATGCTTTTCTGGTTTTTGTGAAAATGTTGCCTGCTGAATGCTAACGCTAACGCTAACGCTAAATGCTACGCTAGCTAGCTACTGTTACACAAATGATTGTTTTCCTATGGTTGAGAAGCATATTTTGAAAATCTGAGATGACAGTGTTGTTAACAAAAGGCTAAGCTTGAGAGCTAGCATATTTATTTCATTTCATTTGCGATTTTCATGAATAGTTAACGTTGCGTTATGGTAATGAGCTTGAGGCTGTATTCACGATCCCGGATCCGGGATGGCTAAGTGCAAGAGGTTTTACAACTCATTTTTCAACCAGTCTAAAAAGTTACTGTTAACAAACTATAGTTTTGGCAAGTCGGTTAGGACATCTACTTTGTGCATGACACAAATAATTTTTCCAACAATTGTTTACAGACAGATTATTTCACTTATACTCACTGTATCACAATTCCAGTGGATCAGAAGTTTACATACACTAAGTTGACTGTGCCTTTAAACAGCTTGGAAAATTCCAGAAAATGATGTCATGGCTTTAGAAGCTTCTGAGAGGCTAATTGACATCATTTGAGTCAATTGGACTTGTACCTGTGGATGGACAACCTTCAAACTCAGTACCTCTTTGCTTGACATCATGGGTAAATCAAAAGAAATCAGCCAAGCACTGCAGTGCTAGCTGTGCCACCAGAGACTCTGGGTTCGCGCCCAGGCTCTGTCGCAGCCGGCCGAGACCGGGAGGTCCGTGGGGCGACGCACAACTGGCCTAGCGTCGTCCGGGTTAGGGAGGGTTTGGCCGGTAGGGATATCCTTGTCTCATCGCGCACTAGCGACTCCTGTGGCAGGCCGGGCACAGTGCACGCTAACCAGGTCGCCAGGTGCATGGTGTTTCCGACACATTGGTGCGGCTAGCTTCCGGGTTGGATGCGAACTGTGTTTAGAAGCAGTGCGGCTTGGTTGGATTGTGTTTCGGAGGACGCATGCTTTCGACCTTCGTCTCCTGAGCCCGTACGGGAGTTGTAGCGATGAGACAAGATAGTAACTACTAACAAATGGATACCACGAAATTGGGGAGAAAAGGGGGTAAAAAAAAAAATACAATTTAAAAAAGAAATCAGCCAAGACATCAAAAAATTAATTGTAGACCTCCACAAGTCTGGTTCATCCTTGGGAGCAATTTCCAAGTGCCTGAAGGTACCACATTCATCTGTACAAACAATGGTACGGAAGTATAAACACCATGGGACCACGCAGTCGTCATACCACTCAGGAAGGAGACGTGTTCTGTCTCCTAGAGATGAACGTACTATGGTGCGAAAAGTGCAAATCAATCACAGAACAACAGCAAAGGACCTTGTGAAAATGCTGGAGGAAACGGGTACAAAAGTATCTGTATCCACAGTAAAACGAGCCCTATGTCGACATAACCTGAAAGGCCGCTCAGCAAGGAAGAAGCCACTGCTACAAAACCACTATAAAAAAAGCCAGACAACAGTTTGCAACTGCACATGGGGACAAAGATCGTACTTTTTGAGAAATGTCCTCTGGCCTGATGAAACAAAAATATAACTGTTTGGTCATAATGACCATCATTATGTTTGGAGGAAAAAGGGGGAGGCTTGCAAGCCGAAGAATACCATCCTAAACGTGAAGCACGGGGGTGGCAGCATCATGTTGTGGAGGAGCTTTGCTGCAGGAGGGACTGGTGCACTTCACAAAATAGATGGCATCATGAGGAAGGAAAATTATGTGGATATATTGAAGTGACATCTCAAGACATCAGTCAGGAAGTTAAAGTTTGGTCGCAAATGGGTATTCCAAATGGACAATGACCCCAAGCATATTTCAAAAGTTGTGGCAAAATGGCTTAAGGACAACAAAGTCAAGGTATTGAAGTGGCCATCACAAAGCCCTGACCTCAATCCCATAGAAAATTTGTGGGCAGAACTGAAAAAGCACAGGCGAGCAAGGAGGCCTACAAACCTGACTCAGTTACACCAGCTCTGTCAGGAGGAATGGGCCAAAATTCACCCAACTTATTGTGGGGAGCTTGTGGAAGGCTACCCAAAATGTTTGACTCAAGGTAAACAATTTAAAGGTAATGCTACCAAATACTAATTGATTGTATGTAAACTTCTGACCCACTGGGAATGTCATGAAATAAATAAAAGCTTAAATAAATAATTCACTCTTCTATTATTCTGACATTTCACATTCTTAAAATAAAGTGGTGATCCTAACTGACTTCAGACAGGGACCTTTTACTAGGATTAAATGTCAGGAATTGTGAAAAACTGAGTTTAAAGTATTTGGCTAAGGTGTATGTAAACTTCCAACTTCAAAGTTATTTTCAGGTCTCTCCAGAGATGCTCGATCGGGGTCAAGTCCGGGCTCTGGCTGGGCCACTCAAGGACATTCAGAGTCTTGTCGCGAAGCCACTCCTGTGTTGTCTTGGCTGTGTACTTATGGTCGTTGTCCCATTGGAAGGTGAACCTTAGCCCTAGTCTGAGGTCCTGAGCGCTCTGGAGCAGGTTTTCAGCAAGGATCTCTCTGTACTTTGCTCAGTTCATCTTTCCCTCGATCCTGACTAGTCTCCCTGTCCCTGCCGATGAAAAACATCTCCACAGCATGATGCTACCACCACCATGCTTCACTGTAGGGATGGTACTGGCCAGGTGAGGAGAGTTGCCTTGTTTCCTCCAGACGTGACGCTTGACATTCAGGCCAAAGAGTACATTTTGGTTTCATCAGACCAGAGAATCTTGTTTCTCATAGTCTGAGAGCCCTTTAGTTGCCTTTTGGCAAACTCCAAGCGGGCTGTCATGTGCCTTTTACTGAGGAGTGGCTTCCATCTGGCCATAAAGGCCTGATTGGTAGAGTGCTGCAGAGATGGTTGTCCTTCTAGAAGGTTCTCCCATCTCCAAAGAGGAACTCTGGAGCTCTGTCAGTGACCATCGGGTTCTTGGTCACCTCCCTAACCTTAGTGGTTCAAAACTTTGATATAAGAATGATGGAGGCCTCTGGCCTCTCTACGGACAATTCCTTCCACCTCATGGCTTGGTTTTTGCTCTAACATGCACTGTTAACTGTGGGAACTTATATAGACAGGTGTGCCTTTCCAAATAATGTCCAATCAATTGAATTTACCACAGGTTGACTCCAATCAAGTTGTAGAAACACCTCAAGGATGATCAATGGAAACAGGACGCACCTGAGCTCAATTCCGAGTCTCATAACAAAGGGTCTGAATACTAATGTAAGTAAGGTTTTGATGTTTTATTTTTCTATTAATTAGCAAAGAATTCTGAAAACCTGTTTTTGCTTTGTCATTATGGGTATTGTGTGGAGGAACAATTTTATTTAATCAATTTTAGAATAAGGCTGTTACGTAACAAAATGTAGAAAAAGTGAAGGGGTCTGAATTCTTTCCGAATGCACTGTAAATGGGCCAAGGGAGCCTCTATAGCAACAACAAGTAGAAACAAACACAGACCTCACGCAATGCAAGGTGACACCTCTAAAGCGGCCATTGTTGTCCATCTAAAGCTGCCAATGGATCAAATCAAATCAAATGTTATTTGTCACGTGCCGAATACAACAGGTGCAGACTTTACTATTAAATGCTTACTTACGAGCAAAATATATATTTTTAAATATTAACACAATAAAGTAACAATAACGAGGCTATATACAAGGAGCCCCGGTACCGAGTCAATGTGTATGAGGTAGTTGAGATAATTGAGGTAATATGTACATGTAGGTAGGGGTAAAAATGACTAGGCAATCATGATAGATAATAAACAGAGTAGCAGCGGCGTATGTGAAGAGTGTGAAAGTGTGTCCATGTGTAATGTAATGTGTGTGTGCGTGCGTGCGTGCGTGCGTGCGTGTATGTGTTGGAGTGTCAGTATAGTATGTGTGAGTGTGTGGGTAGTGTCCAGTGAGTGTGTATAGAGCAAGTGCGGAAGAGTCAGTGCAAAAAGAAGCGGGTCAATGCAAATAGCCTGGGTAGCCATTTAATTAACTATTCGGCAGTCTTATGGTTTGGGGGTAGGTACTGTACATGTGTGCTCAGAGTTAGCATGGTACAGGTGCACACAATGTTGGGAAAGCAAATAGGCCACAGTCCCAAACAAATATTACAATGAGGATAAACAAATGTGTACTTCTGGCAAAAATAGTATTGGAATGAATGCGGAGAAAACATTTATGTAGATAACATTGATGTAGAACAATGGTTTTCTCTCCGCCAACGAGTGGATTGTGAACAGTTTGTGTCATTAACAGTGCTTGTGCCCATAGAAATAGATGTGGGGCGCGGGATGTTCTCCAATGCTAGAAAGGGGGCTGAGTGAAAAAGTTTGGGAACCCCTGATGTAAAATAACCATAAATAGGGTATCTATTGGTGAATATGGAGGAGTGATTTGACTGTGTCCTCCACTGAACTTTGCTATTTAAAGTGAGATCAGGACCCGTATCCACTAAGCGTCTCAGGGTTAGGGTTAGGGTTAGTGCTGATGTAGGATCAGGTCCCCATCTGTCCATATAATAGTATTCATTATGATCTCAAAGGCAAAACTAGATCCTAGATCAGCACTCCTACTCTGAGAGGCTTTGTGGATACCGGCCCAGATCAGAATAAATGGATTGCCCACTGCTGTCAACCCCCTGTGGGTTAATTGAACTAACTTGGTTACTTTGGGAACTAAAAGCTCATTATCAATGAATGACTAACCAGTCCCCTGTATTTTTACGAGTACAACGCCCCTAAACTACCAGATACTAAATGATTAATTGAGGACTAATTAGGTACTAGGCAGCACTAAATAAGCACCTTGTTCTTGGCTTCCAAAGACAAAGCGTTTTGTGCCCAGACAGGCTGGGCTGGAGGAGTACAGAGTCTAGGAAAGCACCCGTTTCTCATTCATGATGGCTGACCTTTCCTGACCCAGACTGAACAGTGTGTCTTTCCCCCAGACCCTGAGAGAGATCCTGTAGGACTAAATGACAGTGCAGTACTCAGAGCTGTACTCAGTGCTTTACAGTGGAACACTCAGTCTGGACTCACCACTGTCTGGTGGTTGACCTGAATAACCTCGTCTCCTGCATGGATCTTCTTGCACTGGTCAGCTGGAGACTGCAGAGACAGTGACAGACAGAGACATGCCGAGGGGGTTGTCAATTATCAGCATTCAAGTAGGATAAGTAAAGGTTAGGACACATAGCCATCATAGCAATTAAATTAAAATATAATGGTTATTAGAGACCTTTCTTTATGGTATAGGCTATATAGTGCTTTGGCCCAACTCCTCTGACTTCATTGTCATGCCTAGGACAACATCTATGGCATGATAATGAACAGAACAAAGGAGTTGGCTAAAGTACAAACAGGGCCTGCATCCACAAAGTAACTCAGAAAAGGTTCTAGGAATCCTGTTAAAAACCTGTTTTAAAACACACAAAAAACTCCCTGGTCAAAATGGGGTTTAGATTTGATGTTAATTCACTGCCCAGACAAACTCTGAGCCAGGAGTAAAAATCAACTCATAAAAGTTTGTCTCAAATGGTAATCCTGACAGTTTGAGGTACCGCAAAGGAAAGATAGTGATGAAGCCCATTGATATTGTTGCAAATAATGGGGAATAACCAATCATGATGAGGCTTCACCAGCTGTGAACTCTATAGCACGCTTCAGATAACCCCGGTGACTGTGACTGTACATCAAATGTTGCAATGGTAAAACATTTCATATCATTTTTGCCTGACACAATCACTTTGTCTACTCTTAATGATTGCCTAATATGTTGGCAACCATAACCTTTATTTTTCTTTTTTATAATAGCTGAATTTTGACAACATTACCGTTATATCAACACACTCGTCACTCCCGTTTAACAACTCTAAATCACTTCGGCACAGTAGGCATCAAGTCATTTGCCAATAATGTTGCAAACAACATTGCATACAACATTTGAAAGGTCTATCATTTTCATCAACACAATCAAAGGTAACATAAGCCAACTAGATGCTTTCAACTGCCGAACTTATAGGCAAGCCCAGTTTAGGCATCGTTTTTAACAACATGATGTTGCGCTCCAAAGAGATAACTTGAAATAACATGCTGTAGGTAATAAAATCATCGAAAGAAAACCCCGTTTTTTTATTAGCCTAGTGGGTATACATATTTACAGAATTAGGATCTTAATTTGAGACAGTTTACTGCAGAAGGAAAATAATGATGTAGATTATAATTAATGGATTTTTTTGGTAAGGGTTGATACATTTTTCGTTAGGGAAAATCAAGTCTGTCATTTTAAAGTGTAAATAACACACTTTAGAATCATTTTTAAACCTTGAATACCCTACAGTTTGAAATGCAGGAAAATTATCAGAAACAAAAGAGTGATTAAATTAAGATCCAGGTATATCGTGAAATAGGCCCCATGTGAAACCATTGTTAAAAGCACAAGAGATAGTGTTGCATGTAGAAATTATTTATGTGTTGATCAAGATCCAAACATCAAATAATTATTTTAACAACTCCAAAGAGAGTGTACATGGTGCAGGAACCATTGACTCGCTGTATTTTTCTATTATCAAGACACCTGCTGGTAACTCTTAACTGATTAGGAGCGCTCATGAGGTCTCCTAAATATCTGTCAACTAGGTGGGACTCTTATGACTAAAGAGGCGTCATGCATAGCTTTTATTTTTAGGAGTGAAATGTCTCTATTCTAAGCACTTAAGACCAATGTTCTACTCTGAGATGCTTTGTGGATATGGGCCCAGATCTGCAAGGACAGGCTTCCTTGGCACAGCTTTATAAGTTAGATAAATTATGTTTTCCCCCAAAATGTCCAGTAAGTCTAAAGAGTGTTGATCTCAGCCACCATTTAGCAGCAATTGAAAGGAGTAACATCACTTGGCAGAGAATCAAACATCACCGGCCTCTATACCTCCTCCCTTCATACCATGGTAGTACGACTTCACACTTTGTACAATATCACTAATAGTAACTTCATTTCCTTCTTCAGGGGCTCGGAAATGATTAATGAACTGTCAGTCACAGCACCCATTCCCTCTCCATCTCCTCCAGAGGATCCACAACATCCCAGTCATGCTTTGAAAGTGTTGCTGAATGGAAGAGCTGTGGTTCTCTGTGCCATGCTGCCATCTGTAAGCCTGTCATCCCTCCTCGGTTGCCAACCCCAATTAAACACCCAGATGATAATTAGGGGTTCACTATTTGTTGCACTAATTGAACAGTTACCCCAGAGCCCCAACCAGAGAGGCGGGTCATTACAGGACTACAAGAGGCTCACGTGGAAAACGAGCAGGCCAATGGTAAAACAGAATAACAGTTATGGGTGCAAGAGTTGGTATGGTTAGCAGAGACTGTTTAAAGTAAAACAATTGTTTTTCTACAGGGACACATGGTCCAGGAAGTAGACTTACGTTCTCAGTGGTCCCAGTGATGACATGAAGGCCGTCATATGTAGATTTGATGTACATTCCCTAAATGAGAGGAGAGAGGGTAGACTGTATTCAACTAAAAAGGAGAATAATGTAGTTATAATGATGAGACGTACACTTCATATCTTGGTATGACATTACAAACAAGTAAAGTTAGCCTGTTTGCTCTGTCACAGAACTATCCTGACAGAGTCCTGGTTCAGCTCCTGCGGAGGTATGATTGAAGGTGTCTATAGTGTAGTCTTAGTACTCACCAGGCCCTCACTGGGCATGATGTTGGTCAGGTGCACAACCTCCAGATGGGCCGACTGGGACACCAGCGAATCAGAGGACAGCGAGATGATGTGGTCACAGATCCCAGACAGTGTTTTACACTGCAGACACAAGAAGACAGGATGGGATCATTCAATATGCTGCAGCTCACACTGTCAACTAGCTGATATGAATTACTGCCTGAATGTCTCTCATTCGTCAGATGACTGTATGGTGGAGAGAAACGACACAGTGTAAGGTGAGCTTCGGGATCGTGCATCATTTCCTGGAGTTCAAGAGTACCACTTTGCTGGTGTAGGACAAAGAACCAACTGGGAATGTAGTGATGGGGAAAGTAGTGATGGGGAAAAACCAATACAGAACTTTACATACACTTAGGTTGGAGTCATTAAAACTCGTTTTTCAACCACTCCACAAATTTCTTGTTAACAAACTATAGTTTTGGCAAGTCGGTTAGGACATCTACTTTGTGCATGACACAAGTAATTTTTCTAACAATTGTTTACAGACAGATTATTTCACTTATAATTCACTGTATCACAATTTCAGTGGGTCAGAAGTTGACATGCACTAAGTTGGCTGTGCCTTTAAACAGCTTGGAAAATTCCAGAAAATCATGTCACGGCTTTAGAAGCTTCTGAGAGGCTAATTTACATCATTCGAGTCAATTGGAGGTATACCTGTGGATATATTTCAAGGCCTACCTTCAAACTCAGTGCCTCTTTGTTTGACATCATGGAAAAATCAAAATAAATCAGCCAAGACCTCAGAAAAATGATGAACATACTTTGGTGCGAAAAGTGCAAATCAATCCCAGAACAACAGCAAAGGACCTTGTGAAGATGCTGGAGGAAACAGGTACAAAAGTATCTATTTCCACAGTAGAACGAGCCCTATATCGATATAATCGAAAGCTCAGGAAGGAAGAAGCCACTGCTCCAAACCCGCCATAAAAAAGACAGTTTAAAGGCAATGCTACCAAATACTAATTGAGTGTGTGTAAACTTCTGACCCACTGGGAATGTGATGAAAGAAATAAAAGCTGAAATAAATAATTCACTCTACTATTATTCTGACATTTCATATTCTTAAAATAAAGTGGTAATCCTAACTGACCTAAGACAGGGAATTTTTACTAGGATTAAATGTCAGGAATTGTGAAAAACAGAGTTTAAATGTATTTGGCTAAGGTGTATGTAAACTTCCGACTTCAACTGTAAGTGTCATGATAATATCGTATTGTGAGGTCCCTGGCAATTCCTAGCCCTAATGACAGAGTGCATGGAGTCACTCTCTTCTCCTCCTGCCTGTGTTTTAGAGCAGAAAGAATAAAGCACTGCATGCCATTATCTGAGAATCTGACCCGCTTTTTAATGAGCGATTCTTTGGCTTATTCATCATCTGAGACACACATGGCATTCTTCAAAGGCAAGCTACGGCTTGTCATCCTGGGTTTAACAAGCTGAGGAGTAAAGGGGTCCTTATTGCTCTATGTAGCACTGTATTAGCAGCATTGGAGCCTGTCATGTCCTTCAGATGTCATGTCGAATGTACTGTATGTTGGTTTCTATCACTGCCACAAGTAGCACAGCGGCTAGAACTGGCTAGCTACAGTGACACAGCCATAACTCCATCGATTCCCTTAGTCTCCAATCGCTCTCTCTCTCACTCACTCTCTCTCTCACACAGACACACACACAGACTGACAGACAGACAAACACACATCTGGCCTGTACATAGTTTGTCCTAGCTTCTCTCTCTCTCTCTCTCTGTCTAATTGCTGTAGGCAGGAATGCCCATGGGAGCAGCAGGGAGGTTCTGCATTATTCAACACAGACTGCCAACCAAAGGCCTTAAAACTGCGGCTTTAGAGAAATACACAGGCAGACTCACACACTCTTATTAATAACCCAAACCCTCTTCTTCCATAGTGCTGCCTGCCTGGCGATGAGGAGGCTGCATGTGACTGCATTATCACATGTTCAAGTGTGGGCATGTGCCCTAAATAAAGTAGAGAGAGAGAGTGTGTGTGTGTGTGTGTGTGTGTGTGTGTGTGTGTGTGTGTGTGTGTGTGTGTGTGTGTGTGTGTGTGTGTGTGTGTGTGTGTGTGTGTGTGTGTGTGTGTGTGTGTGTGTGTGTGTGTGTACAAACAATGTGTAAAGATTCATTGGTGTTTCAAAATCATTGACCAACATATTGTTTGATGATTTATATGCCACTGTTATTTTGAAAACCTTTGTTAATTTGTGTCATGTGTAACCTTTATCATGACTAATGTTTTTTATCTTATGACTGTAAATAAGATGGTAACACTTTTTTGGGATAGTCCATCTGTAGATGCTCTACAGACTATCTACAGACTATCAATAACATGTCAACTAACTATCTACAAACCCTATCCTTACCCCTAACCTTAACCCTTATCCTAACCCTAAACCTAACCCTTACCCTAACCATAAACTTAACCCTTACCCTAAGCCTAGTCCTAGTCCTAACCCTTACCCTAACCTGTATTCTAAACCAAACCATAACCTTAGCAAGCAGTTGCTAATCAACAGATAGCTTGTTGATAGTATGGACAATCTGGACTATCCAAATTATGTGTGACCAATAAGATTTGTGTAAGGAGCCAGTTAATGGTTGATAGGAAGATTTGTGGATCCTTGTGTGTCTTTGTGAGCAGTAAACCACATGAAAAAAGACTCAAAACTCACCACATGAAGAATCTTGTTTTCTGTCTCATACACCGTGCAGTCCTGCAAGACAATTAAAGACCAGTTAGAGAAAAAAAACTTAGTTGGAAGACTGTCTATTGAGAGTGTTTAAAACAGGGAAGTTATTTTCAGTAGGCCATCTATTCCTGACAAAACTTTAACAGAAGTATAACATTGAGGTATGTAGCTAGGTATTCTGTGAGAGAAATATTGATGCAATAGTATCTAGTTAATAAAATTCCCTAACATTTTTCATACCCCTGGACAACTCACCTGTTGTACTATGGTGGTTAACTCCAAGCACAGTTGAACAATGTTGTTCTTTAGTAAGGAGTACTCTGTCACACTGACAAATGGAGATCTAGCAGGAGAGAAGTACAATATGTAGAGTTCAGAGATGTTAAAAAATAAAATCTTTGCATAAGCCCTCTCCAACAACTTTACAATGAAAGAGAACCATTATATAAACTATAAGACACATGCAAATGAAGTTCCTCTGGGAATATTTTGTTTTTCTAAAGTGCTATTTATACCCTATGGAGACGGACCCTACGGAGCATAGCGCAGTGTCGCAATATCGTTTTTCGTCACAAAAGAGGTGGCTCCTTGTAGCACGCTTTATCATTCTACTTACTCCCGTGCAACATGAAAATGGTAACGTGCCATATCATTCCTTGCATAGCCATAGGGGAAGTGTTGTGTAGGCAATGAAGCTTGCTTGGTTCCTTGATCTGATCTATAGGGTATGCATCACAGTAACCTTCACTGAACAAAAATGTTAACGCAACCTGCAACAGTTTAAAATGTTTTACTGAGTTACAGTTAATATAAGGAAATCAGTCATTTTAAATGAATTTATTAGGCCCTAATCTATGGATCACACATGACTGGTAATACAGATATGCATCTGTTAGTCACAGATACCTTTAAAAAAAGTAGGGGCATGGATCAGAAAACCAGTCAGTATCTGGTGTGACCACCACTTTCCTCATGCAGTGCAACACATCTCCACCATGGGGCAAGCTGTTCACAATGTTGACATCAGCAAACCGCTCGCCCACACGACAACATACTGCCATCTGCCATCTGCCCGGTACAGTTGAAACCATGATTAATCCGTGAAGAGCACACTTCTCTAGCGTGCCAGTGGTCATCGAAGGTGAGCATTTTCCCACTGAAGTCAGTTACGACGTCAAACTGCAATCAGGTAAAGACCCTGGTGAGGACGACAGGCACGCAGATGAGCTTCCCTGAGACAGTTTCTGACAGTTTGTGCAGAACTTTCTCGGTTGTGCAAACCCACAGTTTCATCAGCTTCCCGGGTAGCTGGTCTCCGACGATCCCGCAGGTGAAGAAGACAAATGTGGAGGTCCTAGGCTGGCGTGGTTATACTTGCTCTGCGGTTGTGAGGCTGGTTGGACATAATGCCAAATTCTCTAAAATAACGTTGGAGGCGGCTTATGGTAGAGAAATGTACATTAAATTATCTGGCAACAGCTCTGGTGAACATTCCTGCAGTCAGCATGACAGTTGCACGCTCGCTCAAAACTCGAGACATCTTATGGCATTGTGTTGTGTGACAATACTGCACATTTTAGAGTGGCATTTTATTGTCCCTAACACAAGGTTCACCTGTGTAATGATCATGTTGTTTAATCAGTTCCTTGATATTCCACACCTGTCAGGTACATGGATTATCTTGGGAAAGGAGAAATGCTCACTAACAGAGATGTAAACAAATTTGTACACAACATTTGAGAGAAATAAGCTTTTTGTGCTCACAGAAAATTTCAGCTCATGAAACATGGGACCAACACTTACATGTTGCGTTTATATTTTTGTTGAGTATATTTTGCATTGATAAATCAATATAATCTCAGTGACTTTTTAAACAATAAAACAAACAATATTGTGGCCTTATTAGAATCCCCCAAAATGTATTTTGTTTAGAAGTGATAATGTTGTTCTAGACTATTTGAAAACATCAAAATAGATAGCCATGTGACATATTTTGCTGATATGAGACCGAATAAATTGAAGCAGCTTATCAAATTGGGATAATGTTGTAGGTTACAATGGCAACTATAAGTATTTGCCCGGACATATTTTTAAATTATAAATCAGATTATTTCACATGGCGATGTGGGAAACTAAAAGGCTAGCTAACTTACAGTGTTTAGCCAACTTGATAGTAAGGGAAGACAACAAGAACAAGCCCTTGAGCAAGGCACTTAACCCCCGCACAACAACAACTCCCCGGGCACCCACACCTCTCCAATAAAAGACGGTAAACAGTGCCAGTCAAAAGTTTGGACACACCTACTCTTTCAATGTTTTTATTTTTTTTGTTTTACTATTTTCGACAATGTAGAATAATAGAGAAGACATAAAAACTATGAAATAGCACATATGGAGTCATGTATTAACCAAAAAAAGTGTCAAAATATATTTCTTAAAAGTAGCAACCCTTTGCCTTGATGACAGCTTTGCACACTCTTGGCATTCTCTCAACCAGCTTCATGAGGTAGTCACCTGGAATGCATTTCAATTAACAGGTGTGCCTTGTTAAAAGTTCATTTGTGGAATGCCTTTCCTTCTTAATGCGTTTGAGCCAATCAGTTGTGTCGTGACAAGGTAGAGGTGGTACACAGAAGATAGCCCTATTTGGTAAAAGACCAAGTCCATATTGTGGCAAGAACAGCTCAAATAAGCAAAGAGAAATGACAGTCCATCATTACTTTAAGACATGAAGGTCAGTCAATCTGGAAAATGTGGAAAAATCTGGAAAAATAACTTTGAAAGTTTCTTCAAGTGCAGTTGCAAAAACCATCAAGAGCTATGATGAAACTGGCTCTCATGAAAGGACAGGAAAGGAAGACCCAGAGTTACTTCTACTGCAGAAGATAAGTTCATTAGAGTTAACTGCACCTCAGATTGCAGCCCAAATAAATGCCTCACAGGGTTCAAGTAACAGACACATCTCAACATTAACTGTTCCGAGGAGACTGCATAAATCAGGCCTTTGTGGTCGAATTGCAAAGAAACCACTACTAAAGAACACCAGTAAGAAGAAGAGACTTGCTTGGGTCAAAAAACACAAGCAATGGACATTAGACCGATGGAAAACTTGTCCTTTGATCTGATGAGTCCAAATTCGCAGTTTCTTTGTGAGATGCAGAGTAGGTGAATGGATGATCTCCGCATGTGTGGTTCCCACCATGAAGCATGGAGGAGGTGGTGTGATGGTGTAGGGGTGCTTTGCTGTTGACACTGTCTGTGATTTATTTAGAATTCAAGGGACACTTAACCAGCATGGCTAACACACAGTGAAGGCTCATCAGAGGAGGAAGGGGAGGACCATCCTCAGTGAAATTTTTATAAAAAATAAAAATTGTGAAACATTAAAAAAGTTATCCTTTTTAGATAAAACTATACTAAATATATTAATATTTCACCAAATAATTGATTAAAATGCACTGTTTTGCAATGAAGGTCTACAGTAACTTCAACAGCACTATCTGGGGTAGCACCATGGTTTAGCCAGAGGACAGCTAGCGTCCATTCTCCTCTGGCTACATTGACTTCAATACAAAACCTAGGAGGCTCATAGGCCTCACTCCCTTCCATAGACATGGTAATTATGACCACTTCCGGAGGACGTCCTCCAACCAATCAAAGATTTTGCAGTATAAACTGACATGTTGTCCATCCAATCATAGAATTAGGATCAGAGAATGAACCTAAGCTGTGTTCGAATACCCATACTAACATACTATACACTACATACTATATACTATGAGTTAATTTTAGTGTACTGTAAACAAACAGTATTGTTGGGCGTATTAGCTCTTTGCCTGTCGATGGGAAGTTGATGCTGTTGCTATGCAACCTCTTGCAAGCTAGTTAGCATAACAAATGCTACTAGTTAGACATTTTACGACTTTGGGTGTGTTCTTAAAGTCAATCTGGAGTGCCAGAGTGCGCTCGTAAATTCAGTGCGTCTCGCTCTCGGAGCACACACTGGACGCTCGGGCCGAGGAGTAGGGTTGATTTGAGCTTTCTGACCTTACAACGGCAGTCAAGCACCCAAGCTAACGTTGGCTAGCTTGCTAGCTACTTCCAGACACAAATGAGACCACTGACCATTTTACTCACCCTAGCAGAGCTGATTAGGCAGTTTTCATGTTATCCAGAGCAGTGTGACTGTAACTGTGCTGCGGGCAACAATTTAATTACGCGTTTTTTGCTGCCATTTACTGACACCGGCCATATTCAACGGTTGTTGAGCTCTCGTAAAATCAATATGCTGCATTCTGTTACACTCAGACGAGAGTGCTCTGAAATTGGAGTAACGTTAGATAGCCAGAGGGAATTTACGAAAGCACCCGAATGTCCATTGAGAATGCACAACGACTATACAAATTAGCTAAGATAAAAATGAAGGGAATAATCAAGTCAATAAATGTTGGGTAGTTAGATAGCCTAAAGTTAATATACTGGCAAGTTTGATGTATAAGTAGCCAACTAACATTAGGTAGATAGCTAACATACTGGTACATACTGCTGTAATGATATGCTATGTGGTTGGTAAGGACAGCGTAGCTAACAAATTGTCAGCCAACATAAATTGTAAGGTAACTTATTTGAAAAGTAATTACTTTATTACATTGTTCAACATTTTCTTAACATATGTCATAATTAGTTAAAGCAATGTATCCGCTCTCGTTGTACTTCGGCTGTATACTTCCCGCCATTTTGTTCAAATCTGAAAACAATGTGAAGCCACGCCCATTTCCTTATGAATTGCTTCATGGGCCCTAAAGTACAAAAAGAGTGTCCTCTGCGTGTATACTTCATGTTTTGGCTAATTTAGTACGACATCCGGAAACTTTTGGCATACTAACTATATCCATACTATGACCAATAAGCATACTATATACTCAATTCATATCACAAATAGTACAGTTAGTGTGGTTAGTATGAGTGGTTAGTATTAGTATGAGTATTCAAACACAGCTCTAGTGTGTTGTATTTCGCTACACTCGCATTAACATCTGCTAACCATGTGTATGTGACAAATAAAAAATTTGATTTGATTGTGCCCCAGAGCATTATGGGGGTTCTATGTGTTGAGAAGCTTGGTGACATTGTTGGATAGAGATTAAGAGTGACGAGTGATAGTTTATCATTTTGGGGATATTATTTAATTCAAATTAGTTTATATTCTAAATTGTTTTCAGAACTTTATTTTTGTGTCCAGTTAGTGCAATTTATTTAGATTTGCCTTGCTAACTCCACTAATAAAAGTGGGGGGCCGACCTCTGGTTAGTTACATGAAGAAGGATGAAAAGGTGTGGGCGTTCAATACCAGCTGGTGTCAAAAGTATAACGTAAACTCACTCCATTCTGTACAAATGTGAGTAACCGCAACATTCAAACGAGGCTACAAAGAAAACTAATGGGAGTGTAGCGACTGTGTTGACTTCAAAATCGGGGGTGTGAACTAGGTTTCTATTCAAGATCGACATGGTAATGGCTCTATAGTATTGGAGAAAAGTTGAACACGGGACGTGTCATGTCGTAACGTACAGCACGCATAAAGCAACTATTTCTGTCTTACAATCTCTCTCCACCAGGTGTAGCACTTCTATCATCCTTTAAAAACAAGAAATGGACAGTGACGGTGGTAAGGTACCTAGTCATTTTTTGCGTCATCATGCGATCATCATTCTCAAAGCTGCTGTTTACTTCTAAGATCACTTTAGCACCGCCCTAAAAACCCGAGTCTAATTCGACACAAACCTTCAAATAGGTATGTAATGACACATTATATAAACTCTTTATAGTGTTTTATTTACATTTTAGAGGCGATAAGGTGATAAGTTGGACAGATCGACTGAAAAAAAGCAATTTTCCCACACATCTCTCCTTCTCACTATCAAGCATTAGTTTCGCTTCCCCACCCGCCATTTTTAAAAAGACCCTACATGCTCATTTCCTGCTTGAATTATGCAGAAACGGGCAGCGTTTAGGTCATGTGATTGATTATGTTGGAAAGGGGAGAAATTGTGCTTTACAATGGTATTGACATTACAGTTGATCTGGAAGTATTACGTTTTGGGGGCGCTAAAATAAGGGCAATTGTACAGACCAAGGCGATGTACGAGTTTACTATAGCTGGTTAACAGGGAGCCTTTCATCGAGCCGCCTGTATTGCTGGCCTTGCCTGCATTTTGGAAAGTCTGAGCCTTGGTCGAAAGGTGGGTACAGTGACCTGGAAAACATCGATTGTTCAGCCAAACGGCAAAACAAAAGCAGGGAGCATATAAATGCCCACATCAGATTCAAGCTTCTGGGAAAAAGCTGCATCGAT
This sequence comes from Oncorhynchus clarkii lewisi, assembly GCF_045791955.1. NCBI lineage: Eukaryota > Metazoa > Chordata > Actinopteri > Salmoniformes > Salmonidae > Oncorhynchus > Oncorhynchus clarkii. The sequence goes on from NC_092158.1 coordinate 28,511,108, forward strand.
TATGATGAAGTTCTGCGTATTCAAACTGCACAACGATAAAGTAAGAAGAAACAGGGATGTTATCAAACTGCTTATTAAGACCACTGCGTTTTTGGGCGTGTAATAATTTGCTTTTAGAGGACACGACGAGAGGGAAAGCTCTGCCAACAAGAGCAACTACAAGGAGTTTGAAGAGGTAATTGCACGTTACGATGCTTTACTTGCTGAACATATGGCACTTTTGACTGTCTTTGGGATGTTGAAAACAATTCCGAATGATTTGATAGCTTCCATCGCATCATCCATTAAAAATTTGATTGGAGAAAGGTTTACACAGCGCATTTTTTCTTGTGCGCCCAAGTAGACTTTCCACTTTCCTCCGGTATTTATAAAGCAAAGATGATAACATTCCGGACAGACAGACACAAGCAAAAACTCATGTTATAAATGTTGCAGCAGCCTAGGCTACACCTAAACATTAGAAATCTGACATGCTGTATGGGATGAAAATTAGACTATTTTTCAGTCTGATCAACTATAGGCTACTAATAAGAGCAGTTGCATACAGCCTATGCGCGCTGTCCATCTGGTCAGGGTATTTATAGTCCATTTGTGTGTCAGGAGAAAATGTGAATATGATCTAATGTAGTTAATATTCAAAATTGAGCTGCCTATACATTTTTAATCCAAAATGATCAACTGGAATTAATCAATCAACTTAATAGTGATGTGAGTAAATTTTTTATAAGGCCTACAGTTGCATAGGCCTGCATATTATAAACATGCATAAAGCAAGCTCAGCTCAATTGTCTATCAGTTGTTGTCTATCTGTCTGGGTAGAGGAAATCCCCTCCTAATCTAGTCTAAATATAATTTAGCTGCAGTTTGACAGAGTTTTCATTCACCCCAGGACCAGGAGTTTTTTTCAGGAGTTTTTTAAAACCATGTGACCTGATTAGGACAAACTGGTCGCATCATAGCCCATATAAAACCTTTTTACAACTGATGAATCACTGTCATACCTTTTATAAGGTCCAGAGTTTTCCTAGTTAAGTTAACATAAAAGGAAAAGCTCCAGGCCCAAGGGGGTAAAAATTGCCCCACCGCTTTGGGACCTACGGTGCCACCAGCCTGCTTGCAGTTGTCAGTTCTCGTCAGGTATGGTCAGGTATGGTCAGTTATCGTCAGGTATGTGGATGATCAGGGCTTTATTCAGGAACGTTTTTTTGGCTACTTTGATGTGTCAAGTGGGCGAGATGCGTTGTCCGTGTTTGGTTTGACTTTATGAATTTTGAGATGTCTGAGTTTAACTTCATAGAGCAACTGAGTGCCCCTGTCAATTTTCTCTCATTACTGTATGTAGAGTCAATCACATACACAATCACATTATTACACATCAATGATTTTACTCCTAGCTTGGAATAACTCATTCTTAGCTCTTTTGTCTAACTGTGTAGTGTGTTTGTTTTTTGTCTTCTCAGTCAAATCCTGTCCTATACTGGTCAAGCCTCTGAACACCTCAACTCATGCCTCATACCCTCATTCAATCACTGCTGTGATCCCTTTCCAACACTGTGTAAGTAGCCCTCTCATACCCATTCCCCATAATATTGTATTATAAATGTCTTTATTAAATATTTTAGGTTAAAATAATTAGTATTTGAACATTTTTGAAACACACTTGGTCTTATCCATGCACACTTTGCCTTCTCCCACCCTCCTCAATTATTCAAGTCACCAGCCTCCACTGCTACCACAGCATTCTGCAGCGATACGCCATCCTATCTGATTTACGCTTAGTGGGATTATCATTTGTTTTTCAACAGGACAATGACCCAACACACCTCCAGGCTGTGTAAGGGCTATTTGACCAAGAATGAGAGTGATGGAGTGCTGCATTAGATGACCTGGCCTCCACAATCACCGACCTAAACCCAATTGAGATGGTTTGGGATGAGTTGGACTGCAGAGTGAATGAAAAGCAGCCAACAAGTGCGCAGCATATTTGGAAACTCCTTCAAGACTGTTGGGACAGCATTCCTTATATTTTTGTTATATTTGTTTAACACTTCTTTGGTTACTACATGATTCCATATGTGTTATTTCATAGTGTTGATGTCTTCACTATCATCCTACAATGTAGAAAATAGTAAAAAATTAAGAAAAACCCTTGAATGAGTAGGTGTGTCCAAACCTTTGACTGGTACTGTGTGTACAGTGTATTCGGAAAGTATTCAGACCCCTTGACTTTTGACACATTTTGTTACGTTACAGCCTTATTCTGAAATGTATTCAATTATTTTTTTCCTCATCAATCCACACAATACCCCATAATGACAAAAAGAAAACCAGTTGAGACATTTTTGCTAATTTGATAACAAATAAAAACAGAAGTACCTTATTTACATAAGTATTCAGACCCTTTGCTATGAGACTTGAAATTGAGCATCATGTTTCCATTGATCATCCTCAGATGTTTCTCCAACTTGATTGGATCCACCTGTTGAAATTCAATTGATTGAACATAATTTGGAAAGGCACACACCTGTCTACATAAGGTCCCACAGTTCACAGTGCATGTCAGAGCAAAAACAAAGCCATGAGGTCGAAGGAATTGTCCGTAGAGCTTCGAGACAGGGTTGTGTCGAGGCACAGATCTGGGAAAGTGTACGAAAACATTTATGCAGTATTGAAGGTTTCCAAGAACACAGTGACCTCCATCATTCTTAAATGGAAGAAGTTTGGAACCACCAAGACTTTTCCTAGAGCTGGCTGCCCGGACAAACAGCAATCGGGGGAGAAGGGCATTGGTCAGGGAGGTGACCAAGAACCCGATGGTCACTCTGATAGAGCTCCAAAGATTCTCTGTGGAGATGGGAGAAACTTCTAGAAGGACAACCATCTCTGCAGAACTCCACCAATCAGGCCATTATGGTAGGTTGGCCAGATGGAAGCCATTCTACAGTAAAAGGACAATGACAGCCTGCTTGGATTTTGCCAAAAGGCACCTAAAGACTCTCAGACCATGAGAAACAAGATTCTCTGGTCTGATGAAACCAAGATTGAAGTCTTTGGCCTGAATGACAAGCACCACGTCTGGAGGAAACCAGGCACCATCCCTACGGTGAAGCATGGTGGTGGCAGCATCATGCTGTGGGGATGTTTTTCAGCGGCAGAGACTGGGAGACTAGTCAGGATCGAGGGAAAGATGAACGAAACAAAGTACAGAGAGATCCTTGATGAAAACCTGCTCCAGAGCACTCAGGACCTCAGACTAGGGCGAAGGGTCGTTGTCCTGTTGGAAGGTGAACATAAGCACACAACCAAGACAATGCCAAGACAGCACAGGAGTGGCTTCGGGACAAGTCTCTGTATGTCCTTGAGTGGCCCAGCCAGAGCCTGGACTTGAACCCGATCGAATATCTCTGGAGAGATCTGAAAATGCATGTGTAGTGATACTCCCAATCCAACCTGACAAAGCTTGAGAGGATCTGCAGAGAAGAATGGGAGAAACTCCCCAAATGCAGGTGTGCCAAACTTGTTGCGTCATACCCAAGAAGACTTGATGCCAAATGTGCTTCAAGAAAGTACTGAGTAAAGGGTCTGAATACCTATGTAAATGTAATATTTCATTTTTTAAAATATATTTATACATTTGCTAAAATTTCTAAAAACCTGTTTTTTGTTTTGTCATTATGGGGTATTGTGTGTAGAACTTTGTGTGGGGGGGGGGGGGGGGGGGGGCAATTTAATACATTTTAGAATAAGGCTGTAACGTAACAAAATGTGGAAAGAGTCAAGTGGTCTGAATACTTTCCAAATGCACTGTATGTGTATGTATGTGTGTCTTTCAGAGGGGTTGGTTTTAAAGGCCAAGTCAAATTTCAGTTGGACCTTGCGTGTTTCATTCAATAGCTAGAGGACTCCTGATATCTCCAGGAGTGATAAGTATCATTTTTGTCTTAATCTGTTATTGTCTAGTACTGTCTTTTTGCTAGCTAGGGACATCTACTTTAAGTGCTGCCTGTCTCCCCAGTAGCCTACTTGGTGCGTGAACTGCTGACTGCTCATAACTTGCAGATGATTGTGGACACATCAACCAGGATTAAGGGGCAGGGACATTTCTGACTGTTGTGGTTTTCATAAACAGTGGCTGTATTGGAGGGGGAGTGGTTTCTCCTCAGCAATCAGCAATTAGTACCGGGAGGGGTGCTCTACACCTCTGCAAGGCAATTATTGTTAGTACTTCAGTGTCCCCTGTATTCTCAGCGGCGCAGACAAAGTCCATCGCCGCCATAGCCTATCGCCAAAACAAAGACTGTTGCCGAAACAAAGATGGTTCTGCCGAGTTTTTCGAGGAAAGATAGAAAGGAAGGCTCCACAACACTCTCGCACTTGATTATTTGACCTAGTATTTTCAGATCTCATTTTGCTCTTTTGTAGCTTTGCCAACTATGTGTGTGTGTTTTCTATCCCAGTTCGCTCCTCTCCCTGTAGGCTTTACAGGCGCTCCCCACCTCTTGGCTGCAACCTTTCTAATTCAGTGTGCCTTGCATGCACAACCCATGTGGAATTACTGGTCTCTGGCAGCGTTTGTAACTGCCGATCTGCGGTCAAGAACACAGTTCATCTCAGCCTATTCAGTCCCTAGAATTTGATGGAGACATGGCTCAACCCAAGAAAACACTGCTACTCCAGCAGCTCCCTCTTCATCTGACTACATGTTCTCTCATAGTCCGAGAGCATCTGGCCGTCGCGGTGGTGGCACAGGGCTGCTCATTTCTCCTAGGTCAATGTTCTATTTTTCCCTCACTCACCTATCCATCTCATTTGAATTCCATGCTGTCACTGTCACTTGTCCACTCAAGCTTAACATTGTTTTCATCTATCGCCCACCAGGTACCCTTAGAGAGTTCCTTAATGAGCTTGACACCTTGATAAGCTAATGTCCTAATGATGGCTCACCTCTCTTCGTACTGGGTGACTTCAACCTCCTGACGTCTACCTTCGATTAATTTCTTTCCAACTCTTTCTTTCCACTCCTTGCCTCTTTTGACCTCACCCTTTCCCAGTTCCCTCCCACTCACAAGGCCGACAATACACTTGACCTCATCTTTACTAGAGGCTGTTTGTCTACTAATCTCACTGCAACCCCCCTCCAGGTCTCTGATCACTACTTTGTTTCCTTTTCTGTCTCCCTTTCCTCCAACCCAAGCCACTCAGCTCCTACCCAGATGGTCATGCGCTGTCACAATCTTCGCTCTCTCATCTTCTATGCTATCCCCCCCCCCCCCCCCCGAGGTAACACCCACCTGTCCAGCCAGGCCAGCAGGTTCTTGGCTGCTCCGATAAGGTCCACCACAGAGGTGAGGAAGTCGTTGGGCAGCCTGCGGGAGGCCCTGCCGTCATAATGGCCGCCTCGACGCCTCCCTGTGATGAAGTTTTGTAGGTTCTTTGCTGAAGCATTAAGCTTGTGGGATAGGGTACGCAGGTTCTCAGTTTCCAGTCCATAGTTCTGGAACAAAAAGTACAGTACCCTCATGGTTCAGTACGCTCCCAGAAGTGTTTAACTTTAAAGTTAAGATGTCATTCGTCAAGAAAATGTGGACACAGGGAGAAATAACAGTAACTTGCATGGACATTGTGGTGCCAGTCAACGTTGAATCAGCGCTGTTTCCACATCATTTCAAGGAAATTACTTTGACCCAACGCGGATTATACATTGAATTGATGTCTGTGTCCAGTGGGGTCCTTGTATTTGAAAGCTCATACAAAACAGTACTATAGCAAATCTATAGTGGATATGAGATCTAAATGACAGAGATAAATAGAGACAAAGTCCCTCCAGTAATATAATCTCATCTTTACCTCTTCATTTATCAACCAAACCAGGTTGACGGAGCTGTATCTTTTTGATCAAGTTATTCAAGTAAACATAAATGGATGATTGCCTCATCAGAGACACAATAAAGACCACTCTTCTGCTACACTTTGGTTAAAGTGTACAGAGCATCATGCCGTATTCCACTCTAACCGGAATGTAGGTTGTGTGTGTACGTAACTCGTCACAATGGTGTGTCTGTTGGAGATGTGTGCCTGTGTGTGAATAGCTGTCTCTCATTCTGTAGGTCTTGTTAGCAGTCATCGCTGTCACCATGGAGAAATGCCTCCTTCCTGTCTAACTCATGACTATGTAGCTTAGCCAGCCCGGTTGCCATGGTGACTCCTGGCTTTGTCACTCTTAATTACACCAAGCCCAGTGTTTCCATAGCTCCTTCTTCCCTTATTGATTTTCCTCTTGCTTCATTAAAAATATCAAAGTAATGTGCTGCTTTCTGATAGCCTTTATGGGGGCTTCTCCATCACTAGTCGGTTATATACGTCAATGCAGAGGATGACGAGACAAAAGGCGGGTGAGAGATAAATATACTTTACATTCATAAACATATGCTAAGCAACACTATAATAATGCCTTGTCTTGGCAGTCGACCCACTGTAGAGGAAACACACTATTATGCTGCTAGGTGGTGGTGAGTACTGACCAGCTCAGCCATTTCCCTGCTGTCTCCTTCCAGTGAGCCATTCAGGCAGAGAGAGGCTTCACTGCATGGAGAGGACACTTTCCTCTGATTGCTGTAATGTAATGGGAGTAAAACCCCAGTTGCCTCAACAACTCAGCAGCAGAGCCCTGTCTCTGTCTGTCTGGTCACTGCCGACTGATGAACAATTATCTAACTCCCAGCAACAAGCAACCCTCAGTTTGATGTCAAAGTGAGTCAGCAGTCACACTGACACTAAGCCAGCATTTTCTTTCAATCCATCACACTCACATAATCAACCCACGAAGGAGAGATTCTTTCCTAAAATGTATCTGTTGAGAGGCTTGTCTTTCGCAAGCAGAGCAGAGAGACTGACATCTATTCAGTTGACATCCATTTTGGACGGGCCATGTGATAAGGCTGTGTGTGTGTGAGTGAGTGGGCGTGTGTGCGTGTCCTGTCCCTCCCGGCCCCTCCACCTGCAGCTCTCCCCCAGTGCAGTCATTACTCATGTCAGCCTCCTCTCAGCAGTGACGCAATGTTCAGCTCTAATGCACTCTGCCAGGATCAATGGGGACATGTCCCAGCAGCCAATGAGAATCACAGCACATCACCATGCTGGAGATGAGATGCAGAACACACACTATACTGTGTTAACGCATATGCACACACGCACGTTCACGCACTCAAACACACACAGTCGCACACCTATATTATAGCCCCCTATGTGAACAATCCAGTCTTCTCAACATTCACACACACACAAATAAAATTCTGACACACACACACACCCAGGCAGCCCCCACCGGACCGTCTAACTAACAGACACAGATTACATGTGTGTGGGTGTGGAGATGTTGGCCAGACAGGGTTTCAGGCAGTCCAGGCACGTTTCCCAAGCCTCTAATGATGCTCTGCTGCGGGCCGCTCTGTCACAGCGAATCATACACTAACCTCAGCTAGCTCCACACACGCCGCACACACAGGCAGCCCCACACACACACTCCCTACCAACTGCTGCTTTCTAGGCCTATGGATCCATTACCAGCCCATCAGCGAGGACGTGTGCTGTGTGGCCCCTCTCTGATTCAGTCAAATCAATACACAGCTCTTAGCTTGCTCTAACAGGGCTCTTCCCAGGCCCACGCCTAACTCTCTCTGTATGACTCATCATACACCAAGGCTAACGACACCCACTTCATGCCACCCTTACTGATGTACACAGCACAGGCTCCTGCCGCTCCACCTCTATCTGCCCGTACAAGAATATATCACCAATGAATCTGAATTAGCCTTTAGCTCCAACGAACACAAATCATCACCGTAGCCTCTCGCCTTAGCCTTTTTAGCCCTGTTTACTGAGCACTGTACATGACCCTCCCCTACTCAGCAAATAACATTGATGACGACTGTAGATGAAACACATGTTGTTTTTTATAATAAAGGGACAAGTTTTACTGAACTTCAATCTTGTCTGTCATGCCTTGCCATACCTTTTCTGTCAAATGGTGCACAAACAGATCTGGCAACTAGCTGGACATCTCCTGCATGTCTGCTGTGTTCTTCCAGTTCAAGCACCTTGACTGCACTGGCTTGGTTGCACAGGAAGTCATCGATAGTAAAGTTGTTCCATCATGTCTGTGCACCAGACCTCGAACTCTACAGCCCTATCTCCTGACCATCCTTCCTGACTCCAACTCTTTATGTCTCGAACGATTCCTCACCAGAGCACAGAGTAGGTCCACGGCCTCCAGGATGAGCTCCTGGTGTCCGATGCGGGTGACCCCCAGCTCCTCCAGCTCCTGGTGAGTGATGTGGAGCAGCTGCTCCCCATTGATCTTCTCCCGCTCAAAGTTCTTAATGTACTGCTGCAGACAGTCATCCAGGCCTGCATGGGGGACAGGCAAGAGAGCATGAGGGGGGAAACTATGTTAATTAAGCACACCTTTGTTCTAATAGTATGTATTTGTCCCCTTTACCGTCAACATCCAAGTCATTTGCTAGGTGTATAGGATGTGGGTTGTGATGGTTTATATACCTTTCAAAGGCATAAATATGACAGAGTTGTATAACATGCAGTGTGACTGGCAGATTCAGAGTAATTGCTGTAATAAAAAAGATGCATATCAAAACCCTCCCGAGCTACTAAAAAAGTATTTTCCATTTCAGTCACTTTGTGTGTTAGTTCCTACATAATACCAGAAGCATGCTTCCAACCATAAACATGTTCCAAGTCCTGAGTGTGCTCTTACCCTCTAAGCAGAGAGAACATACTTTTCTTTCAACTCCAGAGAACTGAGCAGATCCAGTCTACTATTTGACCTGCTCTTTGTGTAGAACAGAGCAGAGCAGAGCAGAGAGAAATGGGACTAGTCTAGGAGATCAACTGCTCTCACCACATCGTATTAAAGCCATCCTTATCAGAGCACAGCAGAGCCACACAGACACACAGAGTCCTCTGCAGCATTCTGTGTTGGAGCCATGTACAGCGGTCCAGGCAGCACAGAGAGAGCGACAGAGAGAGAGAGGTGTAGCAGAGCAGACTAGCAGAGTCTCGGCTTTCAACCACAGCATCCATCCATGGCTCCCGGGAGATGAGTCCTCTCTGGCCGCGGAGCGGAGCGGGCCACAGCACAGAGCTGACCCACATTACACACACTGGCTGGGCCATGTCAACACCGCAGCACAGCACACACACATCCATGGACACAGGCATTTAACGGGACAAATTAGCCTAGGTAGATCAAAGGATGGTACATTCAAAGACATATGCTGTATCTAGATGGCTCTGCATAGTCAGGTGAATCATCTGAACTAAGTTCCCCATTTGTATGTGGCAAACACTTGTCTTGCCGTGTTGTGTGCTGCTGCCTAGTCCTCTGTTTCTCTGAGCACACAGACAGGTCCGTAGCCTTGAGACAGGTCCATGACCTATGTTCGTGGGAGTGAAATTTATGAAAGCATGATTGCGTAAGTATGTGTGGTGTTTCTTTGTGTGTGCATGTGCATGTGTGTGCGCACAAGTTCATGTATCCATCTAATGATCATGAATGGCTGCTTTCATTTGAGAGCTTGCTGCATGTGGGATTTCCATTCTGTTGCTTTCCTCTAGCTATCAAGGCTCCATGGCAACAGTTGCCGGGTGACCAAGAGGTAAGCCCCCTTGAAGAAGTGAATTATCAGCAGTACTTCATTATTGCCCTCAGACCTATCACAAAATGAAATAAGACAAGTATCTAATATTCATACTAAATTACATGTTACTCAAGGGAATAATCCTGAGCCCTCAATGCCCTCAAAAACAGGTCAGTCCCTCCCTCTTACTCTCATGGGCATTGAACCTACTCTCATACACAGCAAATAGTTGTTATGAAATAGATGCAGTACAGTTCAACTAGCTTGCCAACTGCTCTACCTCGAACCACAATGTTGGAACGTAGTATCAATGTAAGGCAGAATTACCAAGGCAGGTTCGCTGTCCATGGTGCTAGTTTTTCTTGAATGCCTCAATTGATGCATTGGTGTGTGTGCAGACTTGTGTAGGTAACGCCTAATATTTAGATTTTGTTCTTTGTAATAAGAAGTGCAAACTCCTAATCATAAAATTACAATTTTCACAACTATAGGATCTCTATTGCCCTAATGATCTTTCCTTTAGAAAAATCAGGTGAGAAGCAAAAGTCTCTATTGAGTGGAGTTCCCCTCACTTTACGACTGTGTCCACTGACCACCTCTCAAGAACCCCTCAAGAAGAAGAGAGCCAAAGCAACCAATAGCATACCAATATCATCCTGTGTGAATATTCTGTACAGCTGTGACAGCACAAAGACATTTCTCAACTGTCCTATCAGCATCCTCTGTCTCAACTTTAATATGACAACAGATGACATAGATGTCACTTGTCTATGCACTTCCCATGGTGTTTGGTGTGGAGGATTTGAGACTGAACTGAAGTTCCTAGTTGTGTTGTGTATCAGCTGCACAGAAGTTGTGCCGTAGGCGAGCCCTGCCCTTGGTGCGAAGGCTGGAGACACATCTGTGACAGTGGCGCCAGAGGCAAGCACGGCTATGCACTTCTGGACTGACACTTGGCTGGCATAAACTATTGTGTACAGTACGTGGGAAAACATAAACCATGTCTGTGTTGACACATCATATCTCCTTTAGTTGGATGATAGTAGACCTAAAATAAATCCCTGTGCCCTGGTGAGAGAGAAAGTTATTACAGTTTTTTTCAACTGCTTACACACAAAATCTTTTCATGTCACACGATTTTTGAAACCTCTCACTCAAAGTGTTAAACTACACACCAAATATCCAAAACCATAAGCTATTTCTCAGCCTTTAACTCAGTTGTCAATTGCATGAAACACTTTTTTCAAAACACTACACACAATTCTCTACCTAAAACACAAACATCTAACAGGAAGTGACTTGCTTTCCTTTTCCAAACACAACCAATCAAAATGCTACACTTATTCACCAGGTGGTCCTCCATCACAATGCCACACTGGGTCTGTACAACACTGGCCATATGTTCACTTTTCTGGATGCAATGATACACAATGCTTGTCCCTGATCCAGATCAGGAGCCTGCTAGATTTGTGGTTTTATGGGACAATGTTAGTTTTCACCGGGCTGTTCTGGTTTGCCACCCATCCACAATTTGTAGTTTTGTACCTACCCCCATATTCACCTTTTCTAAATCCCATAGAGAAATTATTCTCAGCCTGGCGCTGGAAAGTGTATGATCGCCAACCCTATGCCCGCATGCCGCTTCTCCAGGCAATGGAGGACGCATGTGGGGCCCTAGAGGTTGCCTCTGTCCAAGGTTGGATACGCCATGCTAGGATATACGTCCCTCTATGTTTGGCAAGAGAAAACGTATCTTGTGATGTGGACGAAGTATTGTGGCCAGACCAAGGCCGGAGAAGAAACGAAGCGTAGCCCCCTCCCCTACAAATTCCTGGACTGCCCCCTAAAGAATATACTTTTGGTTTACATATGTTTATGGTTTTGTTGTATGCTACTGTATGCAACAGTAATGTTTGGCTTACTAAATATTTTCTGTTTCTACATTGCATTGGTGTTTACAGTGTGCTTGTTACCCCTCTCAGCAGATTACTTTCACTGTAGAACATTGTATTGAAATGTAGATATAAGCCTATGAAAGACCCAAGAGCTTTAGATTTAGAACAACAGTGTTTACATGGTATATCCAAAAATGTACTATTATGAAAGCAGTGTTTGCCATTTGATGCAAATGCTTCATTCTGACATGTGTTTATGGCATTTTGAATGCAGTGTTACATTTGGAAGGAGATATGAGCCATTTTGCATTTTGTATGTGCAGTTTTGGGAATTGTGTGTAGAGTTTTGAAAAAAAGGAGACAGTTTTGAAAACTTGTGTAAGCAGTTGTGAAAAACTGTAAATCAAACCTGTGCTCGGATGTTACAGTAACTAGGTCTTTATTTGGAACATTATTTAAACATTTAGATAAACATTTAGCTCCTCATCCTCATTTTTTTCTAAATGAAGGCTGAAAATAAAGAATTTGTTGTCAGTCAGCGTCTCGCCTTCTGAATGACAGAAGTCTGCCACTACTAAAGTAACGGTGCCCACAATTTGTTTATAGCAGGTAATATAGCGCAACAATCATTTTGTCATCCATTTGGTCTTACCTAAGTGTTATTTCACCTCAGCTGTACTGTTGGCCAACATAATAAATAAAAAAACTATAGGTAAGTATGTTTTCTCTCATAAAAATCTTAATGTTATGGCAGATAGTGGAGAATTTGACTAAAACTCTTGAACATAAGGCATCTTTAAAACATACTGAACAGCATAACGCCAACCATTTTGAATTCAGTATAACAGCATATCTAAAAGATCAGATTGACTACTGTGTTGCAAAAGCTGCTGTACAGTTAACTTGCAACCTGCAATATGTTCCCTATCCATATCCACAATGCTGAATTGCAGTATCAATGTAGTAATGTGAATCATTGTCTAGGTCAACACATTATCAGATGTCCATGGTTCTAGTTTTGCGAATAACTCAATTGTTGCCAACACTTCTTCAACCTGTGTGTGTGTGTATGTATGTGTGTGTGTGTATATGTGCATGTGTGTGTGTGTGTGTGTGTGTGTGTGTGTGTGTGTGTGTGTGTGTGTGTGTGTGTGTGTGTGTGTGTGTGTGTTTGAAAGAGAGAGTGTGGGAGAGAGCGAGACAGAGAGAGCACCTGTCTTTATGGTATGAGGTAATCTAAATGTGAACATTATATAGGTCAACTGATTGTTTTACACGTAATGCGTTGGTCTCAGTATCTGGTTGGTTGTCTAGAAATGCGTAGCCTATCAGGCCAGGGTGATAATTACACTAAATAGAGCTTCCATCAGTGTTGGATACACAAAATGGCACACGTTCAATGTTTCAATGCAAGGAATAGCACAGTTTTAGCTCATAACACCTCCATTGAACAAGTCATTTAGAGAAAATAGAAAAAATGTGCACATATCCATGTTAGTCGTTTCTAAATGTACTCTGTCAAGCAAATTAAAATAAACATGTTGTATAAGCATTACCTTTCATCCAATCCAGCACTTGCTTGGGTGTCCATTTGCTTATAGGTTCCATCACCAGAGCCATCATCGATGTCTTTAAATCCTTCAAACGAGGACTTGATCGGGCGTGAAAATCGTGTTAAAAATCAGAAATGTTGTATCGGTACACAAGAGAACACATAGCACAGGTGCACCTTACTGGGTAAAGGCATGGCTGGTGACAGTATCCTGGGTAAGGAATGCGATGGTGCAGTCCACGCGCTCACAGAAACGACTCCCCCGCCCATCTCTCTCTCTCGCTCTCTCTCTCTCTCTCTCTCTCACACACACACACACACACACACACACACACAAGTACCTGCCGACCACTGTGTGGAGAAGCGAGTCTCTCTCTGAGTGAGAAAGTCTTGCAACCCCTCCCTCCCCTGCACACCGCAGCATCACATGCTTCGTTCCAGAGACAGAAGGAATGGTGCAATAATACATAATTACCTGACGCCTTTATAGAGAAGCAATGGCAGCTGAGCGTGATGCATTATTTTTCGAATGGACATTTCTGTTAAATATAATATCTCCACTTATAATACCGTTATTATCAGAAATATGTTCACCTCCTTAACTGACGTCATTTCCAGCCCATTTGAGTTGGAACCGAAACGAATCTATTGTGTTTTAACCAATAGAAAACTAGTGATGCCTGCATCAAGCCTGTATGGATACAGTATGGGGGGAAACCATATGAAACTGGGTCACCCTGCAATTAAAGTAACGATTCTAAATTGAAATAATTATTATTAAACAAAACATGAAAGACAATTGATTGTCCAAGTCGTTTTTAAAGTTAGTTACAATATACCTCAGTTACTGTAAAACCACATCACATCATGACAAATGGTGGGATGTGTGCTAATTAATCACTTCTTTCTGATGCCCCCATGCTTAATTATTAGGAAAGTAAATGTAGTACATAATTATTAAGCTATAGTCAATAGTCACCATTACAACTATAATCAACTATTTATGGTGTGTGCACACTGTGTGAGCCCTTGCTATGCTGGGCAGCATGATGACACATCTTTACCTAATACTGTACCTGCTAAGCCTGTTACTGACTCTTTGAAGATCTGGCCATTTCTTGTATCTTTATTCAAGTCTCCCCATAGGTTTCACTTCATGGTGATAAATGGAATAAACCTCAACGTTTTCTTATGGAAAATGATCAGAGGTATGGGAATAGTCACACACACACTCACACACCCACACATACACACACAAACATGGCCACCACTCTCCCTAACCATTACCCTCTCCTCTGCTGCTCAAACAGTGCCATGCTAATAGTCCTTGGCATGGCTGCTGCATGACCCAGTGGCTCCCGACAGGGTGTGAAGTGGTGGCATTGGCTCTCACTCCTGACACACTGGTTTACTGTTAATCCTCTCAGTCTAGTTCCCAAGCAGCATGCCACTATGATCACTAGCAATGTCCAGATTGTCCATCATAGCCTACCCCTAGACTAAACATGTGCTTAATGTTGTTCAATACTGTTTTACACATTAGATGCACCCAACTGAAAGAAAAATGCATGCATACCTAACACATGCTATCACATAGTCACACTCACGTAAAGCCTGACAGCCATACATCCCTGCTGAGAATTCTGAAATTAACCTACCCACAAGTCATGCCAGTGATCCAGATAGATATTTTACAAATTAAGATCAAGAGGCTCACTCAGGCAAAATATAAACCCACCATGGCTAAAAAAGTAAGTGTATATTATAGTCAATTGCAACCCCCATTCCAATGGCCAATACAGTTTATTCTCCACAAGACATGACTGCAATAACTCAGTTCTTTAGCATATTAATATTTATTATTTATTCAGTCGCTTTCAAGATTAAAACGCATTAGAAATGTGGCACAGCATGATATGTTTATCTGGCACAGATGTTGTGTAATATCTTTCTTGTCAAAATGCAATGTGACACTTGCAGTAAACATGCAATGCTTTTGTATGACAGCAGGTGGCAATATTTTTCTGCTTTGACAACCAAGTTAGGAAAATATTTTTTTTCTTTGGCGTTTTGTAAATCTGTGTTTAAAACAATATAATTTCAAATCAGCAGTATCTGTGAGGAATAATTTCTCAGAAACAAGATTCTTTACAAGATCAGCTCACAGTTCCCTGTTTTTCTACTCTTTGTCTTTAAACTCGAAAGCTTGACATTGTCTCAGGCAGCCAAGCATGACAATATAGCAACTGGTTGCATTTATGTAGTAAATATTTTGGACATTGTGGCATTTTCTAAAGATATTTCTTTCAACAATTCAACAAAACGAGGGGATCTCCTTCCGAATTATCAATTGAATTTTCCACTTGAATGCAATACAACTGACCACCAAGTATAGATTCAGTGGAATGCTTTAGCATTGTCAAGTACGTTAGAGTTGGCAGACAAAGTGGAAATACTGCTGGTTTCAGTCAGGTGGGCTTCTTCCTGGGCTCAGGGTTGGGGATGCGTAGGTTGGAGATGCGCAGGTCGGGAGAGCTGAAGTTGGAGCTGGCCACGGTGCAGGTGCTGAGGTAGTGGATGACGATGCTCTGGGCCGTACTGGAGTCTAGGCCGTGGTCCTGACAGAGATACTGGCTGAGCTGCTTCACTGGTTCTGGTACCAGGCCCTGGGGAGGGGTCTGGACCAGGGGAGAGCTGCCCCGGGCCAGGCTGTCCTGCATATGCTGTCTGTACACCTCCAGCAGCTTACTCTCCAGGTAGCCGTTCAGCATGGAGTTGGACAGAGGTTCCCTGTTCAGGGTGATGATGCTGCTGTCTATGACCAGGTTACCCTCATCCTGCAGGGTCTGGGACTCCACCTGTACCCCAGGCTCTACAGGCCCTGTGGGTTCCAAGGACTCCAGCTCTCCCAGGTCCTGAGACTGAAGAAGTGGCCCTTGGAACACCTCACTCTCCAGCCGCAGGCTCATTGAACTCCTGTTTCCCACATGGTCCCCTCTGAGCTGCAGGTCGGGGTAGTCTTTGCAGAAAGTGGTACAGCACCAGGAGCGATAGAGCTCCAGGTCACCATAGTCGTCACTGTGGCTATTGGGGATGGTGAGGGCATCACTGGGCCTGGTGGTCGCTCTAGGACCAGACTGCACCAGGCCATCCATGTTTCCTGTGCAGCCCACACACCAGAAGCACATTTTTAAATTTGAAGTATTCAATCAAAAATGAATGAAATTATTAAACATTGTACACATGCCTGGATGCACTTAATCTCATATGAGCCTTCTAAAATGCAGCATAACCAACTGATCCAGCGAGGCATGCAGTATTTCAGACAAATCCAAAATGCTTACCTAACATTGAACCTTGGTTCAGAACGATATTGGGAGCAGGGTGTGGTGGACGTTCCTGAGCCTTTGTGGAATCACAATCACAATCCTCTTTCCTGTACCTGAAGACTCTGATGAAGGCTTCTCCCAACATGGCAACCACTACACAACAGTGCATATTATCTCAACACAACATAGCAGCAAACCACACCAACTAGCACTTTCAATTGTGTATTTCCACAGATTTTATTCCAGAACTAGCATTAATCTGGTTCCACCCCAAAGTATTATGCTACCATGACATTAGCTTATCAGGCTCGAAATATACATAAATACTCAGATTCTTTTGCCAGGTCACATAAAACATAAATAGTATAAAACACAGGACAGGTACTGAGAATATCCCTACCTCTGTTTTTACAATAGATTATGTTTTCTTCAGTCTGTCCACTAATACAAGGTTTACAAGTTAGCTACAGATGTCTCTGACTGGTAAGCAGCCACGGTATTGTGCTGTCCCTATTTGTATAGAGCATCTGAGTAGCAAATGTTTAAAACAGGAAGTATGTCAGAAATAAAGTGAGAACACTCACTACCCCTGCTCTTCAGCTGCTGCCTTCTGTGATGTGACACATCAGTTTTAGAATGTAAGGAGAACTGAAACAATATGTGACGGGGTGGCGGTCGGTGCCGTTTAAGGTGAGGGGGGACAAAAAAATGTTTTATGAGCATGACCTTATTTATTTTACAGTATATTGGATGACTGTCATTCATATTCCATTCACGTAGCTCAGTGTAACATCAATAGGTTTAGGCTACTACATGATGCTGGAATTTTCCATACATCTATCATGAGGTTGCTACAACATAGCCTATGAATGAAAGTTTACAGGCCAAGATAAAAAAAAAATTGTAATAAAAGTGACAGACAATGACACATTTAACAACACCTTGCACACTCTTGCCTGCATCTAGCTGATCTAGGGTGTAATCATTAGTCCAACAGTTACAAATGAGAGTTTCTGTTGGACAAATTCAGGTATGTTTAGCCCGTTTGGTTCCGTTTGCTTCCGTTTAAGAAACGTTTTTCAACAGAATCGACATAATTAATACAGCCCTGATCACATGGATAACACAGTTCACTTTCATAGCAGCCACATACAAACAGCATGACCACATAATTCTTTCTCGCATCAACGCGCTCTCCTCCTCTCATCTTTTCCCTTCGTTTGTGGACTTCAGTGCACAACAAATCAGCTCTGTGACCAGGCTAAAAAACCTTTCCAAGTCAAACCTTAATATCATAACCACTACACAGAGCCTACATCGCTGTCACCATATTAGCTAACGTCATAGTCAACATAGCTACTAGAACTAAGGTGTTAGTAAACCCGCTATGATAATGCAGTACAGTCAGAAAGCAATTTAGCAGTTACACCGGCAGGCCCCGGTGGTAATAAATAAAATAAAAGGCTTGGACTTGGAAGAGTTCCAGTGTTGGATAGCCATAGCCTGCTAGCTAACATAGCATTCCTGTTTGAGCCGAGTGTTTGAGTAGGCTAAACTAGCTAGCTGCATTCGCTAGCTAAGTGAAAGTTTTAAAAAATACTACAAAATATAGCTAGCTAGCTCTTGCTCTCTCTTGCTTCTCCTTCAATTTAAAGAAATTAATTTGTTCAAAACTGTTCAACTATAGTCTTTCTCTCTTTGAATCAACTTCACACCACATTTTATGCACTGCAGTGCAAGCTAACTGTAGCTAATGCTTTCAGTACTAGATTCATTCTCTGATCCTTTGATTGGGTAGACAACAAGAGCTCTGATAGGTTGGAGGACTTCTTCCGGAAGTTGTCATAATTACTGTGTACGTCTATGGAAGAGGATGAGAACCATGAGCCTCTTAGGTTTTGTATTGAAGTCAATGTACTCAGAGGTGGACAGAAACTAGCTGTCGTCCGGCAACACCATTGTGCTACAAGAATAACAAGGAAACTGGTTAAGAATAAGATAGACTGAGTAGTGAAGTAACACTATTTTATTATCAAAGTTGAAAAATATCTCATTGAATTAAATATTCTCAAATGTGTAAAGCATGTCTATATGATCTACTAAATGCCTAGTATTTGGGAACTCATTCTGCCTTGATTTCAAAATCATATTGAACACTGGATACTGCCCAGCATTGGCTTGAACTATTGAAACATTACAAGGTTATCACATTAAATACATTGTCATACAACACAACATTTGGCCATGCTCCGTTGGTCAATTTGATACCAGACTGGTTACATTTTGCAACAAAATAAAGCTCTATGATTGGTCTGAGAAGACGTGTTCCAGACAAGCACTGGCAGGCTGCTGTAGAGCTGACTGGAAGACGCCAGGAGAGGGCACTGTGGTCCGCTAACCAAAACCATATGGCTACTGTTGCTCCTGTCTGGCCAAGGCCTCTGCTTCCTGTGGGTGGTATGAAAACAGTGCTAAGAAAATTATACAAAACCAGGGTTGAGACCAACTGTAATTATGCTTCCACCAAAAGGTTAATGTAATTTTAAAAACACAATTGTGTATAAGTGTTGTAATGATATAGTACAGTAGTCAACAGAACAGTCTCCACCTGCTGCTTAAAAGCAGGTCAGCATTCATTGCCTCTATATTGTGCAACAGAGCTGTGAAATACATGGTAAGAGGAAACACTGCCTGGGAATTGGAAGTAACATGGAGATCTTACAATGAACTACTCACAACTACTCTGTCCCTGTAGGATCAACAATGTTATTGTGAATCAATAACTACTTTGTTATTACGAATCAATTTGTAGTGCATGCCTCTTTTGTGAGGTTTTTATTTTTTCCTGGACAAAAAGCAAAACAATCATTAAAGGGGCAATCTGCATTTGCTACATCCATTTTTGGACTTATAAATTAATTATATGTACCTGTTGATTTTTGAAGATGATAATGTATAAATGAGCTTAGATCAATTGTTGTACCCCATCGGATCCCAAAATATAAGCTTGTTTTACTCCAATGTTTGTAAAGAAAGTAAACACTATATAGCCTCAAAACATGGTTAAAACTATCATTTTTATATCATGGATTGTCAGTCATTGCATCCATACCACTGTCTATGAAATTGAGGGTGGTTATATTTTTCTAGCTCCATCCCTCTGCTTTCTACCGAATCAGCGGAGGGGAGAACAATTTGTTAATGTTGCAACTGCTGATTGCCGCTTTAAAACTTCTGAGACCTCAGAGAGAAGTACAACAGGTAGAAATCTAAATATACAGCGAAAGCCAGTTGAACCAGATACTAAACACGTGTTCAACACATGGGGATGAATTGCATAATAACATGCCACAAAAACCTTCCTCCAGAACATGAATTTACATTTCATAATATATCATGAGTGTTAGTCACATGCTTTTGAGCTTATTTTTGGGACAAATGTAACTTATACACTGATTGTGTTGTAGTCTAACTGTGTGGTTGAATATCATTGTCTTACGTCAGATGTCATCACTCTTACGCGACGCTCTTCCCTCAACCCGATAGAACAGTTAATTAGGCCACACATACCCATTGGCCAAAAATAGCATTCCAGTCATTTTATAATGGCTGTATACAGCTAGGGCCAGAGGGCAATTTTGGACCATCTTTTATTATGTAAGCTACAATCAGCACTGTAAGGTTCACTTCAAAACAACAAGCAATCAATTAAAAGTAAACGGACTGGTCACCTGTGGTTTTGACAGACTGAGTATGTCCATAAGACCATTGTCTTTACCTTGGAGCCTAGAGGGGCTGTTAGGCCCAAAAAGGCATACACTGCGTGCTCCTCACGGGCATCAAAGAAGGCCTCATAGTTCTGTAATGACAATACAAGGGAAGCGGTCTCACTAAGTACGTTTCATTAGGTTATCACACAATTTGTTACAGAAGGTACCGGGCTGTAATATTCTCACGGAGTATGTTGAGAATGTGTACTTTCAATTAGAACAGAATAAATATTAACCAGGCACTCACTATGCAGTTGCAAGCCTACTGTCCTTTGACCTCTCATCATCAGTTCCAGGCAATAAGCTTCACTACACAGTGATGGGGTCAGTACAGTACAACACTCACCCCACAGTATTGTTCTTCATTAAATATCTGTGGAGGCAGGGGGACACCCGTCATTGGTCTGAAGTCTTCAGGTACGTTCTCCCTCATCCACTTCCTGTTGTCTTCACTAGTGACGATGTCACACTCCTCAAAGTCAATCTTGTTGACAGTAAGGAAACCCATGATGTCTTGCTGCTGCTTCTTAATCTACAGGCAGAGAGGGGCTATAGATTAACTATGAGTTGTTGTAATAATGATACAATAATAATACGGTTTGGGTGGCGTATGGGGAGAAAAGCCTCTATTCACTTTGCAGAGCCTCTGCTGCCGGGCTGCATTCTACATAAGAGCCTGAGGACTAAGACAGACCCAATAAGGCCTCTCCACAACCAGGATCAGCTAAGAAGTCAGGCACAGACCAAATATGGCAGCAGGATGAGTGCCCAGTGTTCCCATGCTACCACTTATGTTCTGTCTAAACTGCGCTGCATGACTTTAGTTAAGAATTAGAGGAAGAATACTTTGGAATATGACATCAAATTATATAGATGAAACATGCTGTCAACTCTTGTACACAAAGAGGCCTGGCTTTACAATTAGGTATACATAACAATTTCTGTATGGTCATTGTTGTGACTTGCAAATTCACAGTAAGCAATAATATCCGTCTTTCAGACCAGATAATTCAGAGGTTGGCTGAGGCAGTCGTTCTGTAGCCATTGTGCTTTTTGACTGATTCTTTAGAGGGTGACGTACTGTAATTGGGTGAGGTATGAAGCTCAGATGCCCAAAGACTGATCCTGTCCAGCTATTCTGGCCTAGAACCCCCCTGGCAACAGTAGGAGTGTTGTTTTACAGTATGTAGGGAAGGAGTGGTGGGCCAGGAAAATGGAGGAAGGTGGTGGTGAGGGAGTCAGCATCTGCTGGGAGAGTCTAATTAAGCCTGACCCCTCACCCTCACCACTTGGACTAAAACAGTTGCTTGAAAAAATCTGAGATGTTTCACCAAGTGCTTCACCTAAACATTCTTGTCTGCATGCTCACTCATAAAAATACGCCAACACAGATGGGTTTGAGCAGGAGTAAGTGACTGCTATTCCTACAGACAAATACGTGACTATGTATCCTCTTATATTATACTGTGTTGTACCTGCATTTTAGATACAATACAATCATAGCATTGTGCTAATACTATATTAACACTATGCAAATGAATACAATAATAGTCATAACAAATCAATATCTCCAAAATGGCAGGTCCTCCTTGTTTTAGGGCCATTACAATATGCATTGTCATGCATGAGAAGCCTATAGAATCTAGTGTATTTGTGCAGCTGTCCAGCTTCTACTCTATCGCTTGGGACATCCCATGCACAACTTGCAGAACTTTCAAAAGCAAGTTTATGTCGACGCTAATTCAATACTCGATAGAGCCGAATTCATATGATAGTATCTGCGTAGCTACAACAGAGCAATAGCACACTCGTATGAGCCCGCCACACCTACCTAATCATGCAAATACATGTCATTTGAATTCGCCAAGAAAATGAACATAAACAGTCAATAGGCTACAAAGCTTACTCAATACTCTAGGTTTCTTACCGCTGTCGATCCAGAGGATGATGCTATAAAGACTTTTATCACCATGGCTGTTTGATTCACTCCCCAAAACCAAGTGAACGGTGCACACTGCACCAACGTCTCCAAATGATCTCGTTCTCTCTCTCGCTCTCTCTCTCTCTCTCTGTAACAACCGATGGAAATCAGATATCTAAAAACAATTGGGAACACTATCCCAGTGCTTTCGAAACGTATTTCCAAAAGCGTTTGACTACGTTCATATTTCTTACGCCTATTTACATAGCTTAATAAACACACATCCCATATATTTAAAGTAAGACTTTTAATAAGTATACACTAAATAAAGCAAATAGACGTATGCTCTGACATAAGGAAAATACAGTAACAGGTTTACAACCTACTAACTACCCAATGTAGGCCTAAAGCTGTCTGATAAGAGAATATTGCCCTATCAAAAATCCGGGTGATTATTTGGCGTCATTGTTTTTCTTTTTAAGAATAGCCTATTTTGTCTTCCAACATTTTAATGATTTCATCTCATGGTGGCTGAACAACACTAAGCGCATGAATGCAAGCAGAATTGCAACATTAACGTCTGTGATTTCTTATATTTTCTTGCGCCAGTCCGTGAATAGGCCTAGCTGTTACAAATGATAAACACGTCATTCACTTTCACTAGGAATTTCGCGCGTAAATGAACTACATTGAAAATCTGTTTCTTTTGTGACACCTTGTGCCATCCTTTGATTGGCCAAGCATAACATCAGTCAACATTTAGCCGCACCTACCCCCACCCCCATCCAACCACTGGGTTTAATGTGCTGTATCTTTACTACAGTATTAATAAGAAGACGCCAGTCTCTGCAAACTGTGAACTCTGAATCACAAAATATAGCTATATCTTTAGTTTCTATTAAAGAAGAAAACCTACAAATCCAACATGCCCAAGAGAAAGGTATGTAGAGAGCCTAGATTACAGTATGCGGATATACTTTTTGCCCTGTATAAATCAGTCTTGATATTATGAAGCCTTCGAGACAACGGAGATTAAATACAAATCTGACGTATGTATTTATGTTCACTCTTGCAAAAAAATAATTTGATATAATTATTAGATTTTTTTGGTTTGCAAAGAGCGTCTTATTTCGCCGAATTTAGAATGTTTCGAGGGATTTCTTGAGAGGCGCACACAATCTTCTGTCTGGTCTGAAGTCAAGCTGGATCTCCATGCTATTGAAACCACAAGCAGCCATGCTTTGCAGTTCCTACCCACATCGCGAACACAGCCAAACAAAACGGATGCCTTTTGATAGTTAGACCGTGTAAATCTGCACGTAAATGGTACAGAAAAATAAAGTAAAAACTCTTCTTTTCTTCCTCAATATAATTTAATTCTAAGACCGTCGCAAAAATGATCATTTTAATGTTTTCTTTGTTCGCGTTAAATGGGTGCTATTGCGCCTTCTTATCGCCAGGGGGCGGAACACAGTTGTTTCTGCCCCTCCCCCTAAAATACATTTGGTGAAAACAGATGAGGACTAATGTCCCAATGAAAAAAAATAACCAGGTCCACTGCTTCTTCTACTCAACGCATAGAACATGAAGCGCAAATCTAGAATGAGTAGAGGCTGGCTGTATAGGCAAAGTGTAGGCTATTGCCAATGTTTGCAAGCGGCTAAGTTTCTGTGAACTTGCAGTTACACATTTTAGACAATATTTAAATTTTCAGCAATATATATTATGTTTTAGATACGCATGCTATTGTTTCCAATCATTTTTAGTAATGTATTTTTTCATAAATTTTGCAGGGAGCCGATGGAGATGTCAAGGAGGAGGTAAGTGATACACACACACAAAGACTCACACATGAATATCACCCTTGTAGAATAGGCTACAGGTTGCAATCTTCACCATTATTGAAATCATCACTAGTGATTACTGGTGATTGATTTTATCACATTATTTGCTCGTAAAAACCAGAAAATATTACATTTGTTGAAAAGTATAATGCATTCTTGAAATAGTGAAATATTCAATTGTCTGCATTATGAAGATGAAGCAAACATCCTCATTCAATTCCTTTTAAAATGTTTTCACACACCTTTGATTGAGTAATATTATTCTCTTTTCTTACATTAGCCTTCAAGGAGATCTGCACGGTTGTCATCGGTGAGTACATTTTGTTTCTTTAAAGCTACCTTTTGGAAATGTAATATGTAAATAGGCATCAGCACTACAACTATTTAACCTTTAACTAAAAATATATTTTCTTCTTTTCAACTATCAAATCAAATCATATTTGTCACATGCGCCGAATACAACAGGTGTAGGTAGACCTTACAGTGAGAGGCTTACATACAAGCCCTTAACCAACAATGTAGTTTCAAGAAAATACCCCAAAAAAGTAAGAGGTAAAATAACAAATAATTAAAGAGCAGCAGTAAAAGAACAATAGTGGGGCTATATACAGGGGATACCAGCACAGAGTCAATGTACGAGGGCACCAGTGTCAAGGTAATTGAGGTAATATGTACATGTAGGTAGAGTTATTAAAGTGACTATGCATAGATAATAACAGAGTAGCAGTAGCGTAGAAGGGGGGGCAATGCAAATAGTCTGGGTAGCCATTTGATAACTTATATATTTTTTGTTCTGTTTCATGGTATGCAATGCATTGCTTTGAAAATCTATTGTATCAATATACTCTTCCTTCTGTATTTTTCAGAAACCAGCCCCTCCCAAACCAGCACCAAAACCAAAAAAGCCAGCTAAAGTAATACTTACCTGTCTTCAACATCTACTCATTCAATATAATTATGCATGTCAGGTGTTTAGCATGTCATGTTGTCTTTTCAGCACATTCACACCCATATTAAGTGTCTAGACAATTACATAATTCTGAGGTTCCAGGCAGAGAAGATTTGACAGATAGGCATGTAAATTGTCCCCACAGAAAGAAAAAGAAGTAAATGACAAGAAGAAGGAAGACAAGAAGAAGGTGAAGCCAGCAGCAGTCGAGGAGCCTAAAGAGGAGACCCAGTCTGAAAATGGCGAGACCAAGACAGACGAAGTATGTCATGCCATATCACTGATTGTTAATATTAAGACTATCATTTTTAATTGGAAGTATTATCTCGAGAATGTTGTTTTTAGTTAGTTGTATCTTACTATTTCTAGAGGCAAATCCATCTAAAAACATGAATAATTCAGGACTCTCAGTGTCTCACAGTGAATGGCTCTCAAGGTCTTACTTTTGTCATCTTACAGGTAGAGACTCCAGAAGAGAAGACTGAGTAGCACCTATCCTGTTCGTCCAATCCCCTCCCTTGTATGGCCCCCCAAGTCTCATGTGTTTTCCCTAAAACCTCCATTACCTTATTAACAGAGGAATATTTTTATCAACAATTTTGTAATTATTGGTACAGGTTTTTAGCACAAAACAAAGCTAAATATGGAAGATTGTTCTGTTGTGCAGTGGTCATATCAAGTGTTTTTAAGCAAACATAATTACGGTTTCGTTTTTTTATTAGTGTTGGTACCTTGTTGGGAGCTCAAAAAATAATGCTGGCTGGCAGACTAATTGCAGGTGGTATAGTATCACATTGTAGGTTTGCCAACTCACAACATTTCACTTTTGTTGGTGGTTGTATTTTTACCCTTGATATGTGCTGTGTTTTTTCTTTATGTGGGGGTTTACTTATTTTCAACGTGAATGTCTGTAAGAGGAATTTAAATATTGAAAAAATATTGAAAACATTCCAGGCTTAATAATGATGTGGGCATAACTGCTTTTGAAATAATCTTGCTCTGAATTATTTTGATGACAAATTATTTTAACGGCAGAAGAGACTTGTTGGAAGTCGCTAATGCTTTTTGAAACAAATGTTGGGATTTTTTATTGAAATATGCCGCCATCTGTTGTGTTCCCACTGAAGTTCTGGATGTCTAATTGGAATTTAATAAAATAGTAATTGGAATTTTCCTCATGAGGTTGCACTCTGTCTCATTACTTTACGTGTCATTATTACTGTATCATTACCATATCATATATAAACAAACAATCTTAAATTAATGACTGATGGAAAACTTTTGGTCAGAGGTAGCATTTTGCAACATACTTTCTGGATTTGTCTAAATGTCTTAGTCACTATTTGCTGACCAAAACTCAAAATGAGAGTAAATGGACCCTAGGTACAATACATGACCAAAAGTATGTGGACACCTACTTGTCAAACATCTCATTCCAAAATCATGGGCATTAATTTGGACTTGGTCCCACCTTTGCTGCTCTAACAGCCTCCACTCTTCTGGGAAGGCTTTCCACTAGATGTTAGAACATTGCTGGGGAGACTTGTTTCCATTCAGCCACAAGAACATTAGTGAGGTTGGCCACTGATGTTGGGCGATTAGTCCTGGCTCGCAGTCAGCATTCCAAAGGTGTTCGATGGGGTTGAGGTCAGGGCTCTGTGCAGGCCAGTCAAGTTCTACCACACTGATCTTGAAAAAACATTTCTGTATCGACCTCGCTTTGTGCACAGGAGCATTGCCATGCTAAAACAGGAACGGGCCCTCAAACTGTTGCCACAAAGTTTGAAGCACAGAATCATCTAGAATGTCATTGTATGCTGTAGCGTTAAAATTTCCCTTCACTGGAACTAAGGGGCCTAGCCCGAACCATGAAAAACAGCCCCAGACCATTATTCCTTATCCACCCAACTTTACAGTTGGCACTATGCATTGGGAAAAGTAGCGTTCTCCTGGCATCCGCCTAACCCAGATTCGCCTGTCGGACTGCCAGATGGTGAAGCGTGATTCATCACTCCAGAGAACGCGTTTCCAGAGTCCTATGACAGCAAGCTTTACACCACTCCAGCCGACCCTTGGCAAAGTGCATGGTGATCTTAGGCTTGTCTGCGACTGCTCTGCCATGGAAATCCATTTCATGAGGCTCCAGACAAACAGTTATTGTACTGACGTTGCTTCCAGAGGCAGTTTGGAACTCGGAGTTGCAACCCAGGACACACAATTTTTTACGCGCTTCAGCACTCCGTGGTTCCGTTCTGTGAGCTTGTGTGGCCTACCACCTCGCGGCTGAGCCGTTGTTGCTCCTAGACGTTTCCACTTCACAATAACAGCACGTACAGTTGACCGGGGCAGCTCTGGTAGGGCAGAAATTTGACGAACTGACTTGTTGGAAAGGTGGCATCCTGTGACGGTGCCACGTTGAAAGTCACTGAGCTCGTCAGTAAGGCCATTCTACTTCCAATGTTTGTCTATGGAGATTGCATGGCTGTGTGCTCGATTCTATACACCTTTCAGCAACGGGTGAGGCTGAAATAGCCGAAGCCACACATTTTAAGGGGTGTCCACATTCTTTTTTATATATAATGTATCATGCCAGCTTACTTGTATAGAGCCTACAAATCACCACAAAGACATGATTTTGCATGTCTTGCTAAAGCATGCAATTTTTCAGCTCTTAACATTTTAATTGTTTGACATGCAAATTGGTAACCTTGCTCTAACTAGGGCTAAGTAGTGTTTGGCAGTACCCATTAGCCGTAGCTTTTGTGGAGCGATGGGTAACAATGCTTCGAGGGTGACTGATGTGTGCAGAGCGTCCCTGGTTCGCGCCCAGGTCAGGGCGAGGGGACGGATGTAAAGTCTATACTGTTACATATAATAAATAATATGCCGTTATTTTTGCCATATGGTAAGTTTTGTGCTTGTCTGAAAATAACCCTATAGTTGTAGTTGCAACTTAATTTAATATTTGGAAGTACATAGTCTAAAAGTGAAGGCAAGACATTAGATCAACATCCATTAAATCAGAATATAATAGGCCTTACTTGTTTATTTATTTGAAATGACAATCTCAATACCCCAGAATATGCTCTACTCTCAGACAAATTAATTGAGGTTGATAAAAACAATTTTATCTACAAATATGTCCTCAATAAAAGGTCTCTGTCTTGGGCTCGATTTCCCAAATGCATTTTAAGGATAAATTAGTCTTTAGAACCATAACGATAAACTAAGTCTTCAGATGCTTTTGGGAAACCGGGCCTAGTACTATATGTTATGAACTCCTCACCAAAACCAGGTGGTATGGCCACCAGGTGGCTCGTGCTGGAATTGCAAATGTTCTGTCATTGGTCGCGGGAGGGCGCTAACAAAGCTGTGAGATAGCTTGAGAAAGGAAAAGGCCAAACGCTGGGAAGCAATTCAAGTGGCTATTTTCCAAATACACCTAAACATTAGTGAATCAAATGTCGATGTTCTTATCAAGTGATGGCAGAAGAACAGTGTTCACAAATCGAAGCTGGTGAGTGTTACGTGTCTAGCTATTTCTCTCTTTAAAATATTAACGCAAACACAGTTTAGGTCTTGAGTCAGTTAGCCTAGCTATCTAGTAGTTAGCATAGCTGGCTAGCTTAGCAAGCTATTGAATGGTTTAATAATGCGCCTCTCTATTTTCAGAATTGTATTACCTCATTGCCAGATTTCTCCAGTCGGGACCGTGTAAAAAATCGGCACAGGTAGGAATGACAAGTTATATCAATAACTTTAACTACAATTGCTATCTATCTAAATATCTCAATGTGTGCTAAAGACTAGCAACTCTCTCCATAGATCCTGGTTGAGGAACTGGAAGAGTATGAGGTAAGCTGCGCCCGCTCTCGTCTATATTAGCTTGTTCTCAGGTCTCGTTTCCGCGATATTGGGGCGCTTTCTGCTTTTATTGGTATGGTGTGCTTTGTTATTGATAGAGGCATGAACAATACGGCAACTATATTATTGTATTTATTGAGTTTTGGTGCATTTATCTAACCGCGTGTCTTCCGTTTAGTTGATACCGAAACGATGGAGTTGGAACGGCAAACAATACAAACGAAACTTCCAAGACTGGGTGAGTGTTATTATAATAAGTTCATAACCGGCTATCCAATCAATCGTGTAACTTTTGATTGCGAGAATACATTTGTATATCAATATTTTGTCGGCTTTCAAATGTTTTTGTTCAGTTGATGGATGATAGTTATTTTTAAACCATCTGTGCGTTTGAGTAAATGCCGGCATTTGATTACTTCAAATTAATATTTGGTCAGGAATTATAGCCGTGTTGTGTGTGGGCAAAGAGGAGGGGTAAACAGAATGAGGCTGTACAAAGGCTTAGGAAACGTCCATCTTACCAGACAGCCAATGAAATAGCAGTTAAGGCGTCCGCATGCTTCCCACCCGAAACAGTTATTGCATATATTATGACGACATTTTAGTATCGGCAAGGGTTTTTTCGGCTGTTCGTGCACAGGACATATTTTTTTCTCGAGGCAAAACGAATGGTGCTTCGAGGACAAAGTAGGTAACATTATGACGTCAGGGATTTTTAGGTCGGAGCTCTAGAAAGATGCCTTATTTCCTGACTTGGAATTCCGAGTTTGTTGACCGTACAAAAGATTTTCCCAGTCGAAGCTCGTTTTTTTCCGAGTACCCAGTTGTTTTGAATGCTCGGAAGTCGGAGTGTTCCGAGCTCCCAATTGTTTTGAACGCAGCAGAAGTTCGGTCAGAGAAATCTAGGCCCCTTTGTCAGAGATTGGTCAACATTGGGGATTAATTCAATGAATTGTTTGTCATTGAGTGAGAGAACTCGTTTTCATGTACGTTTTTTCACTTGAGAAGTACTGCACCAAACATCTTAGCTAGATGTAAAATTGCGCAACTAAGAGCTCTGCAAAAACGTCAAGATGAAAGACCGATTTCTTGAGTTATTTTTGATTAATTAAGCCTATACTGGCTAAGGCGTCTCATGATGGACAAACGGCACTAATTGCAGTTTTTTTAAAAATTTTCAAGCGAAGGTCTTAATATTTTAAGGGAGTATACACGGCACAAACCTTCACTTAGCACAGCCGAGTTCTGCTAGGCTCGAACCGAACCTAGTATGCAGAGCCTTTACTATTTGAGACAGCTGGGAGAAGGAAGGTGATTCAGATGTCTAACTGCAGTGTGTGTGTTTCCCAAATCAAATTGTATTTATCACATGCGCCGAATACAACCGGGTTAGACCTTACAGTGAAATGCTTACTTACAAGCTCTTAACCAACAATGCAGTTTTACTAAACAAAAAGGAAGAGATGATGATGATGATGATAATAATAACAAATAATTAAAGAGCACTAGTAAAATAACAATAGTGGGGCTATATACAGAGGGTACCGGTGTTGGGGTAATATGTACATGTAGGTAGAGTTATTTAAGTGACTGCATAGATAATAATAGAGAGTAGGGGGGCAATGCAAATAGTCTGGGTAGCCATTTGATTAGATGTTCAGGAGTCTTATGGCTTGGGGGTAGAAGCCTCTTGGACCTAGACTTGGCGTTCTGGTACCGCTTGCTGTGTGGTAGCAGAGAGAACAGTCTATGACTAGGATGGCTGGAGTCTTTGATGCCTAGTACAGGGGTCCTGGATGGCAGGAAGCTTGGCCCCGGTGATGTACTGGGCCATACGGCAGGCTAGCCTAGTTGGGCGGCAGGCTAGCCTAGTGGTTAGAGCGTTGGAATAGTAACTGGAAGGTTGCAAGTTCAAACCCCGAGCTGACAAGGTACAAATCTGTCGTTCTGCCCCTGAACAGGCTAACTGAAAAATGAAGGCTATTCCATGCAAGAAATTACCAATAAACTGAAGATCTCGAACAACGCTGTGTACTACTCCCTTCACAGAACAGTGCAAACTGGCCCTAACCAGAATAGAAAGAGGAGTGCGATGCCCCGGTGCACAACTGAGCAAGAGGACAAGTACATTAGTGTCTAGTTTGAGAAACAGATGCCTCACAAGTCCTCAACTGGCAGCTTCAGTAAATAGTACCCGCAAAACACAAGTCTCAACATCAACAGTGAAGAGGTGACTCCGGGATGCTGGCCTTCTAGGCAGAGTTACTCTATCCAGTGTCTGTGTTCTTTTGCCCATCTTAATCTTTTCTTTTTATTGGCCAGTCTGAGATGTTTTTTTCTTTGCAACTGCCTAGAAGGCCAGCATCCCGGAGTCGCCTCTTCACTGTTGACATTGAGACGGGTGTTTTGCAGGGTACTATTTAATGAAGCTGCCAGTTGAGGACTTGTGAGGCATCTGTTTCTCAAACTAGACACTCTAATGCACTTGTCCTCTTGCTCAGTTGTGCAAATTCTAAAATTATAAACTTGGATTAGCTAACACAACGTGTCATTGGAACAGAGGAGTGATGGTTTCTGATAATGGGCCTATGTAGATATTCCATAGAAAATCTGCCGTTTCCAGCTACAATAGTCATTTACAGCATTTAATAATGTCTACACTGTGTTTCTGATCTATTTTAATGGACAAATTGTGTTTTTCTTTAAAAAACAAGGACATTTCTAAGTGACCCCAAACTTTTGAACGGATGTGTATGTACGTATAGGTAGGAATAAAGTGACTAGGCAACAGGATAGATAAATAGTTGCAGCAGCATATGTGATGAGTCAAAATAGTTAGTGCAAAAAAGGGTAATTGCAGATAACCAATAGCTACCCGGACTAACTATTGAACTTGGGAGTATGAGCTGTTCAGGGTCTTGTTGGTATCGGACTTGGTGCATCTGTACGCTTGCTGTGCGGTCGCAGATGGAACAGTCTATGACTATAGTGGCTGACGTCTTTGACAATTTTTAGGGCCTTCTGACTGCCTGGTATAGAGCCACACAGTGGAGGTGTCGTAATACCTATAAAAATAGTGGTCAAACAGGGAAATGGTTCCAATAGTTTTTCCCCAAAGGGAATTTTAGAAACACTTAAAATAAGGGATATGTTTTGTGTAGGCTTACCCTTGCGTGATGTTTTGATAACCATGTACAGTGGGGCAAAAAAGTATTTAGTCAGCCACCAATTGTGCAAGTTCTCCCACTTAAAAAGATGAGAGGCCTGTAATTTTCATCACAGGTACACTTCAACTATGACAGACGAAATTAGATTAAAAAATCAAGAAAATCATATTGTAGGATTTTTTATGAATTTATTTGCAAATTATGGTGGAAAAATTATAAAAGTATTTGGTCAATAACAAAAGTTATCTCAATACTTTGTTTTATATACGCTTTGTTGGCAATGACAGAGGTCAAACGTTTTCTGTCTTCACAAGGTTTTCAAACACTGTTGCTGGTATTTTGGCACATTCCTCCATGCAGATTTCCTCTAGAGCAGTGATGTTTTGGGGCTGTTGCTGGGCAACACGGACTTTCAACTCCCTCCAAAGATTTTCTATGGGGTTGAGATCTGGAGACTGGCTAGGCCACTCCAGGACTTTGAAATGCTTTACGAAGCCACTCCTTCGTTGCCCGGTGACGTGTTTGGGATCATTGTCATGCTGAAAGACCCAGCCACGTTTCATCTTCAATGCCCTTGCTGATGGAAGGCGGTTTTCACTCAAAATCTCACGATACATGGCCCCATTCATTCTTTCCTTTACACGGATCAGTCGTCCTGGTCCCTTTGCAGAAAAACAGCCCCAAAGCATGATGTTTCCACCCCCATGCTTCACAGTAGGTATGGTGTTCTTTGGATGCAACTCAGCATTCTTTGTCCTCCAAACACGACGAGTTGAGTTTTTACCAAAAAGTTCTATTTTGGTTTCATCTGATCATATGACATTCTCCCAATCTTCTTCTGGATCATCCAAATGCTCTCTAGCAAACTTCAGACGGGCCTGGACATGTACTGGCTTTAAGCAGGGGGACACGTCTGGCACTGCAGGATTTGAGTCCCTGGCGGCGTAGTGTGTAACTGATGGTAGGCTTTGTTACTTTGGTCCCAGCTCTCTGCAGGTCATTCACTAGGTCCCCCCGTGTGGTTCTGGGATTTTTGCTCACCGTTCTTGTGATCATTTTGACCCCACGGGGTGAGATCTTGCGTGGAGCCCCAGATCGAGGGAGATTATCAGTGGTCTTGTATGTCTTCCATTTCCTAATAATTGCTCCCACAGTTGATTTATTCAAACCAAGCTGCTTACCTATTGCAGATTCAGTCTTCCCAGCCTGGTGCAGGTCTACAATTTTGTTTCTGGTGTCCTTTGACAGCTCTTTGGTCTTGGCCATAGTGTAGTTTGGAGTGTGACTGTTTGAGGTTTTGGACAGGTGTCTTTTATACTGATAACAAGTTCAAACAGGTGCCATTAATACAGGTAACGAGTGGAGGACAGAGGAGCCTCTTAAAGAAGAAGTTACAGGTCAGTGAGAGCCAGAAATCTTGCTTGTTTATAGGTGACCAAATACTTATTTTCCACCATAATTGGCAAATAAATTCATAAAAAATCCTACAATGTGATTTTCTGGATTTTTTCCCCACATTTTTTGTCTGTCATAGTTGAAGTGTACCTATGATGGAAATTACAGGCCTCTCATCTTTTTAAGTGGGAGAACTTGCACAATTGGTGGCTGACTAAATACTTTTTTGCCCCACTGTAAATCTCTCAGACAAGGTGACTTTTATCAATATATTCAGATCTATTTTCTCTGATTCGAAAATGCTAATTAGCATCAAATTAGACATCATGCAAGACTACAAATTCCTGCAAGCTCCTGCACGTGTCAATTTAAAACTTGCACAAGACAATGCACAGAATTGTCAATTTTAAATAATTTTTGCCAATTTATTATAACTACAGTTAGCTAACATTTGATAGTTAATCTAGAGATTCTTACCATTGCTTCGATTCTTCAGTCTAGTCCAGATCATCATGGCATTTGTAGTTCTTTGATAGCCACATTAGCAGCTAATTTTGTTGGGGTAAATACAAGCAAATATATTGATAAATGTCACCTTCTCTTAAAGAGATTTACACGGTTATCAAAATGTCATGCCAGGGTAAGCCTACGCGAAACACAGGCCTTATTTTAAGTGTTTCTAAAATTGCCTATGGGAAAAATGAATGGTGGAAAAACGGTTGGAACCATTTTCTTGTTTCTTTGGTGGGGTTTTAACGGCGGTTCGCATCCAATGTTAATGGTGCATTACCGCCACCAACTGGACGGGGTATTGAATAAGAAACAACAACAAAAAACACTGCGGGAAAGTGGGAAACGGGCATCATACCAAAACACACGGCAACTTAGAAAACCCATCCCACTTCTTCATTCACAGTCCACTCTTCCAGAATACATCCCTACACAGGCTCAGGGGTCTGTGATGGTGGTACATTCACCAACAGGATTTCTTGCACGGCCTTGGCTGTGAAATCACGAAGACCCAAAAAACGTTCAGCGGCATTCACTATGATTCCAATTTTCTTAGACGACTTCTCTGCTTGTGCTGTACAGAAGGTGTTGTCCTGACACCACACTGACCGGTCACTGACCTTCCTACAGGCTGTCTGATCGGTGATCTGGCCAACCACTGTCGTATCATCAGCAAACCTAACGATGGTGTTGGAGTCAAGTGCAGCCACGCAGTCGTGGGTGAACAGAAGGTACAGGAGGGGATGTTGAAGCTCAAGTCGACTACAAAACCCACAATGTAATGCTCTCTCTCTGGGGTGGCTAGCAAACATAGCTACACATAATAATACCAAAGTCAATATCAGCATATGAAGTAGTCTAAAATCACCCAAACAGACTGCACTATCAATTTAGGAGATTCTCTCTGAGTTCAACTTGCAGTTTGCCTCTGCCCAGAGTGAGTGCAAAGTACGTTGCTATAACAACAATGGCCCTTTCTCAAATTTCTCAGACGCGTGTTGCGAGATGGTACTTGAAGGAGAAAATTTGTTGAATAATTTGGTAAAATGCCAAAGAATGGGACATGTAGCTGCTCAGTGTTAAGGAAAGAAAATATGTGCCAAGTGTGGAGGGGCACATGATTATATTGATTGAGGAAGCAATGTGAAGGTTAAGTGCTGTAATTGTGGAGGAGAACACAGTGTTATTTCTTACATTAGTACCCCAGGTCATCTTAGGTTTCATTACATACAGTCGAGAAGAACTACTGAATATAAGATCAGCGTCAACTCACCATCAGTACGACCAAGAATATGTTTTTCGCGACGCGGACCCTGTGTTCTGCCTTACAAACAGGACAACGGAGTGGATCCTATGCAGCGACCCAAAAAAACGACTCCGAAAGAGAGGGAAACGAGGCGGTCTTCTGGTCAGACTCCGGAGACGGGCACAGCGCACACCACTCCCTAGCATTCTTCTTGCCAATGTCCAGTCTCTTGACAACAAGGTTGATGAAATCCGAGCAAGGGTAGCATTCCAGAGACTGTAACGTCCTTTGCTTCACTGAAACATGGCTCACTGGAGAGACTATCCGAAGCGGTGCAACCAACGGGTTTCTCCATTCATCGCGCTGACAGAAACAAACATCTTTCTGGTAAGAAGAGGGGCGGGGGCGTATGCCTCATGGCCAACGTGACATGGTGTGATGAAAGAAACATACAGGAACTCAAATCCTTCTGTTCACCTGATTTAGAATTCCTCACAATCAAATGTAGACCGCATTATCTACCAAGAGAATTCTCTTCGATTATAATCACAGCCGTATATATCCCCCCCAAGCAGACACATCGATGGCTCTGAACGAACTTTATTTAACTCTCTGCAAACTGGAAACGATTTATCCGGAGGCTGTATTCATTGTAGCTGGGGATTTTAACAAGGCTAATCTGAAAACAAGACTCAAGACCAAATTTTATCAGCATATTGATTGCGCAACCAGGGGAGGAAAGACCTTGGATCATTGTTACTCTAACTTCCGCGACGCATATAAGGCCCTGCCCCGCCCCCCTTTCGGAAAAGCTGACCACGACTCCATTTTGTTGATCCCTGCCTACAGACAGAAACTAAAACAAGAGGCTCCCACGCTGAGGTCTGTCCAACGCTGGTCCGACCAAGCTGACTCCACACTCCAAGACTGCTTCCATCACGTGGACTGGGAGATGTTTCGTATTGCGTCAGATAACAACATTGACGAATACGCTGATTCGGTGTGCGAGTTCATTAGAACGTGCGTTGAAGATGTCGTTCCCATAGCAACGATTAAAACATTCCCTAACCAGAAACCGTGGATTGATGGCAGCATTCGTGTGAAACTGAAAGCGCGAACCACTGCTTTTAATCAGGGCAAGGTGTCTGGTAACATGACCAAATACAAACAGTGCAGCTATTCCCTCCGCAAGGCTATCAAACAAGCTAAGCGCCAGTACAGAGACAAAGTAGAATCTCAATTCAACGGCTCAGACACAAGAGGCATGTGGCAGGGTCTACAGTCAATCACGGACTACAGGAAGAAATCCAGCCCAGTCACGGACCAGGATGTCTTGCTCCCAGGCAGACTAAATAACTTTTTTGCCCGCTTTGAGGACAATACAGTGCCACTGACACGGCCTGCAACGAAAAAATGCGGTCTCTCCTTCACTGCAGCCGAGGTGAGTAAGACATTTAAACGTGTTAACCCTCGCAAGGCTGCAGGCCCAGACGGCATCCCCAGCCGCGCCCTCAGAGCATGCGCAGACCAGCTGGCCGGTGTGTTTACGGACATATTCAATCAATCCCTATACCAGTCTGCTGTTCCCACATGCTTCAAGAGGGCCACCATTGTTCCTGTTCCCAAGAAAGCTAAGGTAACTAAGCTAAACGACTACCGCCCCGTAGCACTCACATCCGTCATCATGAAGTGCTTTGAGAGACTAGTCAAGGACCATATCACCTCCACCCTACCTGACACCCTAGACCCACTCCAATTTGCTTACCGCCCAAATAGGTCCACAGACGATGCAATCTCAACCACACTGCACACTGCCCTAACCCATCTGGACAAGAGGAATACCTATGTGAGAATGCTGTTCATCGACTACAGCTCGGCATTCAACACCATAGTACCCTCCAAGCTCGTCATCAAGCTTGAGACCCTGGGTCTCGACCCCGCCCTGTGCAACTGGGTACTGGACTTCCTGACGGGCCGCCCCCAGGTGGTGAGGGTAGGCAACAACATCTCCTCCCCGCTGATCCTCAACACTGGGGCCCCACAAGGGTGCGTTCTGAGCCCTCTCCTGTACTCCCTGTTCACCCACGACTGCGTGGCCACGCACGCCTCCAACTCAATCATCAAGTTTGCGGACGACACAACAGTGGTAGGCTTGATTACCAACAACGACGAGACGGCCTACAGGGAGGAGGTGACGGCCCTCGGAGTGTGGTGTCAGGAAAATAACCTCACACTCAACGTCAACAAAACTAAGGAGATGATTGTGGACTTCAGGAAACAGCAGAGGGAACACCCCCCTATCCACATCGATGGAACAGTAGTGGAGAGGGTAGCAAGTTTTAAGTTCCTCGGCATACACATCACAGACAAACTGAATTGGTCCACTCACACAGACAGCATCGTGAAGAAGGCGCAGCAGCGCCTCTTCAACCTCAGGAGGCTGAAGAAATTCGGCTTGTCACCAAAAGCACTCACAAACTTCTACAGATGCACAATCGAGAGCATCCTGGCGGGCTGTATCACCGCCTGGTATGGCAACTGCACCGCCCTCAACCGTAAGGCTCTCCAGAGGGTAGTGAGGTCTGCACAACGCATCACCGGGGGCAAACTACCTGCCCTCCAGGACACCTGCACCACCCGATGTCACAGGAAGGCCATAAAGATCATCAAGGACATCAACCACCCGAGCCACTGCCTGTTCACCCCGCTATCATCCAGAAGGCGAGGTCAGTACAGGTGCATCAAAGCTGGGACCGAGAGACTGAAAAACAGCTTCTATCTCAAGGCCATCAGACTGTTAAACAGCCACCACTAACATTGAGTGGCTGCTGCCAACACACTGACTCAACTCCAGCCACTTTAATAATGGGAATTGATGGGAAATGATGTAAATATATCACTAGCACTTTAAACAATGCTACCTTATATAATGTTACTTACCCTACATTATGCATCTCATATGCATACGTATATACTGTACTCTATATCATCGACTGTATCCTTATGTAATACATGTATCACTAGCCACTTTAAACTATGCCACTTTGTTTACATACTCATCTCATTTGTACATACTGTACTCGATACCATCTACTGTATCTTGCCTATGCTGCTCTGTACCATCACTCATTCATATATCCTTATGTACATATTCTTTATCCCCTTACACTGTGTACAAGACAGTAGTTTTGGAATTGTTAGTTAGATTACTTGTTATTACTGCATTGTCGGAACTAGAAGCACAAGCATTTCGCTACACTCGCATTAACATCTGCTAACCATGTGTATGTGACAAATAAAATTTGATTTGATTTGCAGCATTTACTGAATGCCAGGTATAGAGCGCG
Source organism: Oncorhynchus clarkii lewisi (assembly GCF_045791955.1). NCBI lineage: Eukaryota > Metazoa > Chordata > Actinopteri > Salmoniformes > Salmonidae > Oncorhynchus > Oncorhynchus clarkii. The sequence goes on from NC_092158.1 coordinate 28,549,550, forward strand.
GTATAGGATCAGATATAGATATAGGATCAGTCATGATGTATCATATGCAGGGGCCGTAAAACCGATTGGATGTTCCTGTAGTAAGTGGAGCTACTGTCGGTGAAGTTACTAGGGATTTATTTATTTATTTTATTTTCATGGTAGTTAGATCCTGATTTATTGTACAATCCATCACAGTAGGTGGCAGCATGCACTTAAACAATTATTTGCAGACCTCTGTGATATCATAGAAGAATATTTTTTTAATTGTACCTTTATTTAATTGTGGGGCAGCAGGTACCCTAGTGGTTAGAGCGTTGTACTAGTAACCGAAAGGTTGCAAGATCGAATCCCCGAGCTTACAAGGTAAAAATCTGTCATTCTGCCTCTGAACAAGGCACCCTCTGTTCCTAGATTGTCAATGAAAATAAGAATTTGTTCTTAACTGACTTGCCTAGTTAAATAAAGGTTAAAAAATTTTTTTGGGGCAAGACCGTTAAGAACAAATTCTTATTTACAATGACTGCCAAACAAGGACGACACTGGGCCAATTGTGCGCCGCCCTATGGGACTCCCGATCACGGCCAGTAGTGATACAGCCTAGGATCGAACCCAGGTCTGTAGTGAAGCCTCTAGCACTGCGAAGCAGTACCTTAGACTGCTGCGCCACTCAGGATCCCCTAAAAATAATTTGGTACACTGTTTGGATTGAGCACATCTAAATGAAATATATATACTTGGTCATGGCGATTATAAACGGATGGATATATTCTAGACAATATGCCCATACCATCTGTTGGCTGATTTGACAATCTCTAGGGCAGGCAATTGTTGTAAATGCTTTTTGATAGGGGATAACACACTATCTCCACTGACGAGAACCATGTAGCTATGGCACGTTCCTACACAATTTCCTGATTTCACAGACGGACAACTTAAAGTTAAATCATGGGAATTGTTTTATTTTACTCACTGATAGGACATGGGTTTTCACCAAATGGACAGGAGTTTCATGGTTTTTATTTAATGGGGTGGATTATCCCTTTAATACAGGCAAACAACTTTAACTGTGTGTGGCATTTGTGCTTATGCTCCAATGTCTCCCCTGCCCAGTGTCCGTTTTGGGCAGAACATAAAATCTAACTAAAGATGTATTTTGACGTCTAGTTTGTAAATATTAAAGTGTCTAGGGATACGGTTACATTTTCCCTAATGTTGCTTTGATGACATTTTCCTACTGATTCCACTCACACAGGTCTATATGATGACTGTTTTCCCTGATGTGTCCACAGGTGATCTTGAACCAGCACATCCCAGCAGACTACCTGCTGAGAGTATGCCAACAGATCGGTCCTCTCATAGACAAGGAGGCCCCACCTAGCGTCCCTGGAGTCCAGACCCTCCTGGGCTTGGGAAGGCAGTCTTTGCTTCGCACAGCTAAAAGTGAGCCCCCCCCCCCCCCCCCCCCCCAATTCACTGTTTCTTTCTCTTGCCATCAAAGACCAAACAAAATAATGTCATCATCACTAATCAAGGTGCTTGATTACACAGATGCGGAATACATGCCCCAGACTCCCAGGTCATACAGTCTGTAATGCTTTAGAACCATGTGTTCTGTTAGGTTGTACCCACACAGAATGGAGCGGAACTGCTGTTGCTGCGCTGCACCGGGGTCGCCCCCCAGAACCACCAGTCAGCTTTGGGAAGCCCCCCAGCATCGGTAAGCTGTGCTGTAAAAAGAAAATAAATAATATTCCTGAAACCTGTAAATTATTGGAAACACTACAGAGCAATACATATTTCATTGTAAATTCCTTTACCTCTGCCCAACTGACCTCTACCCTCTCGCTGTTTAGTGTCCATCATGGGTGCTCGCCAGGCTACTGGCACTGCCCGCTTCGGCCATGCCCTGCCGTCCTACACCTACCAGCATATGAAGATGCACAGGCGCATCCTGGGCCACCTGTCCTCTGTGTACTGTGTGGCCTTTGACCGCAGTGGCAGACGGATATTTACGGTAAGAGTCTGACAAAAGACGGGAAGATATACCAAAGACAGTTGTTGTCCGTTCCCTCTGAAGTGTGTCAGTCTCTATGCCGCCGGTGTCTCATCATGACCTCTCTCCTTCCAGGGTTCTGATGACTGTCTGGTGAAGATTTGGTCCACGGATGACGGCCGGCTGCTGTCCACCCTGCGTGGCCATGCGGCCGAGATCTCCGACATGGCAGTGAACTACGAGAACACGCTCATAGCCTCGGCCAGCTGTGATAAGGTCATCCGAGTGTGGTGCCTGCGCACCTGCGCCCCCATCACTGTGCTGCAGGGCCATGCAGCCTCCATCACCTCCATTCAGGTCAGGACAAGTAATAGGAACCTAGCTAGTTATAGCCTTCATTATTAATTCGTGTTAGGTTCACTTAACACCTTTTTTGCGCTATTGGTTAGAGCCTGTAAGTAAGCATTTCACTAAGGTCTACTACACCTGTTGTATTTGGCGCACGTGACAAATAAACTTTGATTTGATTCATTTACCTTCTGTGATGTAAAATATCTTGCATGAGGCCTGTTTTTTTTTATTTTATTTTATTTATTTATTTATTTATTTAATTTTTTTTTGCAATTTTGTGACCCTTTCGATTTGAGAAATATCAGTGTGTTTGACACCCCCTGTCTTCCTCAGTTTTGTCCGGCTGTAAAAGGACCGATGCGCTTCCTGGCCTCCACGGGCGCAGACGGCATGGTGTGTTTATGGCAATGGCACTCGCTCAGCATGAAGTTTGTGTAAGTGTTGGACAGCGGAGGTTGTCTGAGGCATCCAGGGAGGAATGACAAGGTGATGGTGTCTTTATTTTCAACAGATCCTTTTTGTGGCCTAAGTGACCCTAACCTGTGTTTTCTGTTTCCTCCTCAGTGACCGGCCAGTCAAGTTCATTGAGCGGTCAAGGCCTGGGGTCCAGATTTCCACCTCCTCCTTCAGCTGTGGTAGGTGGCCCCTAATAAACAACATGCTTTACATTACATTACAATTCCTCATCACATTTTCATTGATTTTATGGAGTTATTTGCAAATTACTATTTGAACAACATGAGTCAAGGTAAAGTTTTCACGAATCCACAGAACTAGATCAGTTTGTTTAATGTATTTACCTGTTGCTCTTTGAATCAGGTGGGATGTTCCTGGCCACGGGCGGTACTGATCATGTGATCAGGGTGTATTACCTCGGCTCTGAAACACCCATGAAACTGTCTGAGTTGGATGCTCACATGGTAAGACAGCAGAGAAGAAGAGAAAAGAGAGCGGAGACAGAAGAATAAATAGCGCTAGAGCACTTGTACTGTTCAGTTTGTTTCTCACTACTCCTTTTGTTAACTCCTACCTCTCTTCTTCCAGGACAAAGTTGTGGTGGTCCAGTTTTGTAACAACAGTAACAGGTTAGTGTGCACACTTGTCTCTTTACTTTGATAAAACTATTTTGATTTGTTGCTGTGTGGGCTCTAACTGCTGTCTGTCCCCAGCCTGAGGTTTGTGAGTGGCAGCCGGGACGGCACGGCTAGGATCTGGCATTACCAACAGCAGGAGTGGAAGAGCATTACTCTGGACATAGCCACCAGACTACCAGGGTAAGACAATACTGTCTATAATTGTCTGTATTGCTGCAAATGGGTGTATGGGTTTGTTTGTCTCGTGGGTAAGTGTTCTTAACGTATGACTGTGTCACAGGAGTGCTGTTGTGAATGGCGAGGACAAGACCAAGCTGGTGCCGACAATGGTGGCCTGGGACCGCGGTGACCGCACGGTCGTCACAGCGGTCTCTAATTACCTGCTCAAAGTGTGGAGCTCTACCACGGGCCAGCTGCTGCATGTGCTGTCTGTGAGTAGATGTCTATCTCCCGTTGGTCTCCTCTGCAAACAGCTGGAGACCTCTGGCTCTGTAGAAAGGCATAAAACCGTCTGGTCTCTTCAGTGAGTGTGACCTGTTGGGACTGAATGTGTTGTGTTCCTCCTTCAGGGTCATGATGATGAGGTGTTTGTCTTGGAGGCCCACCCATTTGACCGCCGCATCATGCTGTCTGCTGGTCACGATGGCAACATCTACATGTGGGACCTCGCCAAGGGAGCGAAGATCCGCAACTTCTTCAACATGGTGAGAGCTGACAGCTGACTGCTGTTCCAGTTAGCAACGGATCTTCATATGTACTACACGGTGAACGTGTTGGTGGCGTACCAGTGTTTTCACCCTGGCCGACATTCACACAAGCCTTCCTCTGTCTCAGATTGAGGGCCAAGGCCACGGTGCAGCGTTTGACTGTAAGTTCTCAGCTGATGGACAGCACTTTGCCTGCACTGACTCCCATGGCCACCTGCTCATCTTTGGCTTTGGCTGCAGCAGACCCTATGAGAAGGTGAGTGTCTGGCCTTTACACATGGCTCATTTGAACATAGATATGTTAATTCCATGTCATCTAAATGCTTGTAAAGAGAATAACAAATCCCCATCTCCTCCAGATTCCTGACCAGATGTTCTTCCACACTGACTTCCGGCCCCTGATCCGGGACGCCAATAACTTTGTCCTGGACGAGCAAACCCAGCAGGCGCCCCACCTCATGCCCCCTCCCTTCTTGGTGGATGTGGACGGTAACCCCCACCCCACCCACTACCAGCGCCTGGTGCCCGGCAGGGAGAGCTGCAAGGAGGAACATCTGGTGCCCCAGCTGGGCTACATGGCCAATGGTAAACCTCCTTATCAACGCTTTCAACAATGTTTCTTTACCTGGCTCTGGGATCAAAATGTGGATAACGTTGGGAATTGTAACTTCTCTGTTGCTTAGGTGATGGTGAGGTGGTGGAGCAGGTGATTGGCCAGCTAACAGCAGATGAGGGTCAGGGAGAAAGCCCATTGGATGTCCTGATCAGACAGTTGCAAAACCAGCCGGATGAGAGGCGGGACCAAGAGAGAGAGCCTGAAGGAGAGGGGGGTACGTTCCACAGTTTCATATAACCATATTTGCATACTGGAATGACCCTCATACAGTGTATGCATATTGGATTTCAGATGTTGTAGTCATTAATTAAATATTCGCTACACTCGCATTAACATCTGCTAACCATGTGTATGTGACAAATAAATTTGATTTGATTTTGATTTGATATGTGTAACTCTGTTTTTCCTTATTTGAAGCTGGTGAGAGACCAGAGGTAGTGGGATCGCCCCCTAACGTGGGCCTGAGGAGGAGTGGTCAGGTGGAGGGGGTGCGTCAGATGCACCACAACGCCCCTCGCAGTCAGATGGCCACGGAGAGGGACCTGCTGGCCTGGAGCAGGAGGGTTGTGGTCAACGAAGTCCAGCAAGGGGTCCTCCGGTGAGACTGACTGACCAGACAGACAGAGCCTACCTTAGATGGCCTTGAACCTTGTGTTCTAACCAGTCCTGCCCATCTTCTTCATTTTGAGCCTTGGACCATTTGTAAGATTGGTGCTGAGGTAGATATCCCCCAGTGGCTGACTAAAGCTGTTTGCGTTGTGTAGGGTGATGGAGGAGACCAGACGGGCCAAAGGTGAGGTGGAGTGTTCCATCTACAACACAGAGAGGAGGAGGAAGCCTGTACCCAGTTCTCCTAAGGTGACTACACTACTGTCCCACAGCTCTCTATTTCTTTCAGGACAAATGTGTGCCCCTTTGTTGAATTCTACCAATTGCTTTACTTTCTTTTCTATCATTCAACAACGACTTCTCCCCCCTGTAGACTGAGCAGCAGGCTCCCTGCAAGCGCTCCCTGCGGCGGACCCAGAGGAAGAAGAAGCAGACCAGACCTCCACCAGCGTACCAGACCCGCTCAGCAGGAGAACGTCGCCGTGTGAACAGGGGGAGGATCTCTGACAGCCAGATAGACTCGGACAGCGATGGAGAGGTGGGAGGGTTGTAGTCTGTTCTTGAAGTAGCAGAGGACTCGCGTTGTCATGTCAGTGGAGGTCTAATTATGTTTCTGTGTGGAGCAGGCAGAGGAGCAGGCAGAAGCCAGCGACGCTTCCTCTGATGGGGAAACACAGTGGCAGAGTGACAGCAGTTCCAGGTAAATGTCTGACATCTCCTGAAAAGTCAGAATACTGCAGGAACATAGGTATCCATTCATTACTCTACCTTATGTCTGTGATTACAAAATACACATTTTGATACCACTTTTCTCCCCCTCAGTGTCTCCTCCAGTGACTACTCTGATTGGACAGCTGATGCGGGGATCAACCTCCAGCCCCCCAAGCGGACCAGCAGAAGGCAGGTCCGACCGCCCGGTGGCTCCAGCAGTTCAGAGGAGGCCGAGGGCCAGGGAGAGGAGGCCGGAAGGAAGCAGGCGGAGGAGAAGAAGAAGAAGCCCAAGCAGACCAAACAGAAGGTGTGCTCACGGAACGCACAGTAGAAACATGGGAATGTCAGGAAATGGCACAGCCAACTTGCTGCTTGGAAATGGCATATTATTATTGATCTTGCCTATGTTCTCAGTTACTGTCTGTACGGAGTGTAGAGCCTTTGACTTTGTTTGACTTTGATGTGCTGAGGTCTCGTGACTGAGGGCAAGTTCCCTTAAGAGTGTGTGTTATTTCAGACCGTTTAACCCCCTGTCTCTGTGCTCAGAAACCTAGCTCGTCTCTGTCTCTGGCTGGGTGTGATGCGGAGGAATGGCTGCCCCCCTCTTGGATCATGGAGACCATCCCCCGCCGCTCTCCTTTTGTGCCACAGATGGGTGACGAGGTAAGGAACCCTACTGCCTTACGGGCCTTAGGTCCAACAGAGTACACCAGAAACCTTGGGACTATAAGGTTCTATCAGCAAAAAATATGATTCTGTTTTAATTGGCTTGAAAGTTCTAAACCCTCATTGCTTTAAATGCTGTCATAAATGTTTATATTGTATTGTTTTGAACTTAACAACATGAGTAGGTAGAGAACATTAAACAGAACAAGGCTGTGTCAGTAACAGATTTTTGACAAAAAATGCTGATAGTCACAAGCTCTCGAATTGAGCTAAATCTGTACCTAATTGAATACGATAGTGCAAGGTTTGCGTCATAGTTAATAGACACGTGGCCTGAGTGGTGACCCTCTCCACCTGTTCCTCTTCAGCTGATGTACTTCAGGCAGGGCCACCAGGCCTACGTCAGGGCAGTGCACAGGGCCAAGGCCTACAGTATCAATCCTCAGAAACAGCCCTGGAACAAGCTCAACCTCAGGGTAAGACTAACTCTCAACACTTACTCACACTGCTTCCTTTATGTCTACCACATACAGTTGAAGTCAGAAGTTTACATACACTTAGGTTGGAGTCATAACTTGTTTTTCAACCACTCCACAAATTTCTTGTTAACAAACTATAGTTTTTGCAAGTCGGTTAGGACATCTACTTTGCATGACACAAGTCATTTTTCCAGCAATTGTTTGCAGACAGATTATTTCACTTATAATTCACTTTATCACAATTCCAGTGGGTCAGATGTTTACATACACTAAGTTGACTGTGCCTTTTTAAACGGCTTGGAAAATTCCAGAAAATGATGTCATGGCTTTAGAAGCTTCTGAAAGGCTAATTTTACGTAATTTGAGTCAATTGGGGGTGTACCTGTGGATGTATTTAAAGGCCTACCTTCAAACTAAGTGGGAAAATGGGGAAATCAGCCAAGACCTTCAAAAATCTGGTTCATCCTTGGGAGCAATTTCCAAATGCCTGAAGGTACCATGTTCATCAGTGCAAACAATAGTACGCAAGTATAAACAGGCATACCGCTCAGAAAGGAGACGCTTTCTGTCTCCTAGAAAATAACGTACTTTGGTGCGAAAAGTGCATATCAATTCCAGAACAACAGCCAAGGACCATGTGAAGATGCTGCAGGAAACAGGTACAAAAGTATTTATATCCACAGTAAAACGAGTCCTATATTGACATTACCTGAAAGTCCGCTCAGCAAGGAAGAAGCCACTGCTCCAAAACTGCCATTAAAAAAAACAGACTACGACTTGCAACTGCACATGGGGATAAAGATCATACTTTTTGGAGAAATGTCCTCTGGTCTGATGAAACAAAAATACAACTGTTTGGTCATAATGACCATCGTTATGTTTGGAGGAAAAGGCTTGCAAGCTGAAGAACACCATCCCAACTGTGAAGCATGGGGGTGGCAGTATCATGTTGTGGGGGTGCTTTGCTGCAGGAGGGACTGGTGCACTTCACAAAATAGATGGCATCATGAGGCAGGGTAATTATGTGGATATATTGAAGTGACATCTCGAGACATCAGTTAAAGCTTGGTCGCAAATGGGTCTTCCAAATGGACAATGACCCCAAGCATACTTCCAAAGTTGTGGCAAAATTACTTAAGGACAACAAAGTCAAGCTATATTGGAGTGGCCATCACAAAGCCCTGACCTCAATCCCGTAGAAAATGTGTGGGAAGAACTGAAAAAGCGTGTGTGAGCAAGGAGGCCTTACAAACCTGACTCAAATACACCAGCTCTGTCAGGAGGAATGGGCCAAAATTCACCCAACTTATTGTGGGGAGCTTGTGGAAGGCTACCCAAAACATTTGACCCAAGTTAAACTATTTAAAGGCAATGCTACCAAATACTAATTGAGTGTATGTAAACTTCTGACCCACTGGGAATGTGATGAAATAAATAAAAGCTGAAATAAATCATTCACTCCACTATTATTCTGACATTTCACATTCTTAAAATAAAGTGGTGATCCTAACTGACCTAAGACATGGAATTTTTTAAATGTCAGGAATTGTGAAAAACTGAGTTTAAATGTATTTGGCTAAGGTGCATGTGAACGTACAACTTCAACTGTATGTTTTTTTTAAATGTATTACATATCCTTTGTGAGGCCTCTCTCTTATTTCAATATATTTTGTTTGTTTTCTCGTCATTCAGGACCAGGAGTCTGTGAAGGTGGTTGGCATTAAGTATGAGGTGGGCCCTCCCACCCTCTGTTGCCTAAAACTGGCCTTCCTGCACCCCATCTCAGGCAAAATGACCAATGAGTCATTCTCCTTAAAGTGAGTCATCCATCTAATTCTCTTGTTTGAAAAGAATATGGTAATATCCAGCAATAAGTGGCAATGACTTTCCTTGTTCTCTCAGGTACCATGACATGCCGGATGTCATTGATTTCCTGGTGCTCCAGCAGTTCTATGACGAAGCTAAAGAGCGCAACTGGCAGACTGGTTAGTGTTGCTTCACTCTAACAGGCTTATGTACATGGTGGTTAGAGGCTAGCAGAGGATCAGTCCAGCTCCCTCGCTTACATGTTCCACCTCCTCTCTACTTTGTGCCATATAAGCAGTGTGGTGTGCTCTCCCACATCTGTGGGATGTACCTTTACAGTTCATACTCCCATACATCTGTGCTCTGTACGTATGATGATTCACGGACCAGCTGTTGTCATGTACTGAAACAAGCAATGTTTTATCCCGGCTAGGTGTGCGCTTCCGGAGCATCATCGATGACGCCTGGTGGTTTGGCTCTGTGGAGGACCAACAGCCACTCCAGCCAGAGTACCCAGACAGCCTGTTCCAGTGCTACGCTGTCAAGTGAGTCAATGTGTACCCCGCACTCAACAGGTCTGATTAACACGTCTGACACTAGATTTAAGGTTACAGTCTGGAGTGGTACATCCCAGTGTGACCCTCAAAAGTTCATACTGTAGCTTACACTCAATAGGAATGCATAAAATATAAATGTCTTATGATACTGAATGCTGAGGTGTGGTTTCTCTTGACTAGGTGGGATAATAGCGAGAGGGAGAAGATGAGCCCTTGGGACATGGAGCCCATTTCTGATGAAGGTTAGTATCACTGCTTCTATCAATGGCTCCTCACCCAACTCAGGTCATCTACTGGAATAATGCAGTTTGTTTTCAGTCAGTTTGCACATTCAAGTGTCTTCCTTGCTAGCTCATTCAACATAACACATGCAGTCTCTATCTATATCAGGTTATTGATAGTGAGACTGAGCTGCCAGCCAATGAGCTGATGTTGTCTCTGACTGGTGTGTTTTAACCAATGAGCTGATGTTGTCTCTGACTGGTGTGTTTTAACCAATGAGCTGATGTTGTCTCTAACTGGTGTGTTTTAACCAACGAGCTGATTAATGGTTTCTGACTGGTGTGCTGCGTTCCCTCCCCCAGCGGAGTTGCCAGAAGAGGTTGGTGACGGGGTGGTGGTGACAGAGGAGGAGGTGAAGGCTCGCCTCTACAGCCCCCAGGAGGGGGAGTGGGGGGCTCACTCACGGGACGAGGACTGCCAGAGGGTCATCTTTGGCATCAACGATCTGCTTACACTGGGTAGGTCACTGCTATCACACAGGAACAGCTTTCATGCTAGGAATTCTGCGTTAATAGATTGTAACTGGAAGTGAACTTGCATATGGATTGGTATTGCCTGATGAGTGTGATGGGCTGTATATTTTGCATGTAGACCTGGCCAAGGCGTTTGCTTCACCTGTGGATCTGCGGGACTACCCCCTCTACTGCACTGTGGTGGCCTACCCCACTGACCTCAGCACCATCCACAGACGGCTGGAGAACCGCTTCTACAGGTCAGCACTGACCTCTCCACACTCACACTGTAGTCATCCCTCAAAACAATTGTAATTGTTGCTAATATTCCATTTATCCTTGCTGCCCCGTTGTACCTCTGTGTTGGGACTTTGGTATGTGCCAGTTTGGGGAGATCAGTGACTCTCACTCAGCTTATCCCCCCGGGTGTTTCTCTCTCCTAGGAGGATCTCGGCTCTGATGTGGGAGGTGCGCTACATCGAGCACAACGCCCGCACTTTCAACGAGCCCCAGAGCCCCATCGTGACAGCAGCCAAGGTGGTGACTGACGTGCTCCTCCGCTACATCGGGTAGGGCACCCCTGACATCATACTAAAATGAAGGGTGTAGATTTCCACAATGTGAAATCTACTTAAAGAACTTGGTTTTGACTGCAAATATGACAAGTTGTTGTGTGGTTTTGTCAGGGACCAGAGCTGCACAGACATCTTAGATCTGTGCCACAAGGTGAAGACGGAGCTGAGCAGTGGAGAGGACGAGGTGAGACATGGAGAAGTACATGTACACCCCAAAGGAGTTCATAGTGATATTTAAATGGTATTGGTGGTCTATTAAACCGTACTAAGAGTACTTGTCTCTCTGTTGGTGTGCAGACTGCTGAGGTGGACGTGGACTCTGACACTCCAGGGACATCCACAGGACAACAGGTAGGGGAGGGTTTCATCTCAAACATGGAATATGCATTGTTTTTGCTATGACTGTGATTCCTCCTCCCTGTTGTTTTTCTGCCTCCTGTTTTTATTTATTTTATTTATTTACCTAACTGGAAACCTTCCCTTTCTCCCACTTTCAGCGGGCCAATCCCAGTCCTAAAAAGCGTGGGGTTGTGTTAGACGTTCGTGCGTGGCGGGGCCAATGTCGGGAGCTGTTGCGGCGTATGATGGACGGCCCTGACTCTGAGCCCTTCAGACAGCCTGTGGACCTCTTCACCTACCCAGTAAGGCTTGTTATTTATTATAGTCACTGCCACTCCCACAGAGACATGATAACATCCCCTTACAGGATAAGTGCCTTAGGATCTGAGTGCTTTACAATCTGGCTCATTTAGTCCGGTAACAAGATCAAACCTGCTCCTGGTCTAAAAAGCAATGGCGATTCTTCTTTGAAAATACTTTTTATTTTAGGATTAGGTTTAAACTGTTTCTGGGAAACCAGCCCACTGTGTCATTTCAATCAGAGAAGCTGATAGTCTTATTAGTCTGACTGTAGTGGTTCAGAAGTATTACAAACTATCTGTCCTCAATTCTCAGTTAAGTGGTTTCAGACGTCCTAAAAACGACCCTCTCTCCCTCCTCTCCCAGGACTATCGAGACATCATAGACACTCCCATGGACCTGGGGACTGTTACAGAGGCGCTGGTCGTCGGAAACTACGAGAACCCCATGGAGTTTGCCAAAGATGTCCGTCTCATTTTCAGCAACTCCAAAGCATATACACCTAACAAGAAGTCACAAGTTAGTCTACTCATTCTGACATTTTTTTGGGTTGCACCTCGACTCACGTTGGTTGAGCACTCCCCACTTCTTTCCAAGATTCGGGGGGGGGGGGGGTGCAGTGGGTCTTATAACCCCTGACCCTTATGTGTTCTGTGAGAGAATGGGGTTTTGATCTTCATTGTTTTATCTTCAGATCTACACCATGACCCTGAGCCAATCAGCCTTCTTTGAGAGACAAATCATCTCCATCATCTCCGACTACAAGTCTGCAGTCCAGAACCAGCGGAGGAGGAGTCGCCAGAGTGTCAGCTACAGGAAGAGGCTGAACAGTGGAGGCAGCTCCCCTCCCACCAGCCGACCCTCCAGGTACTGGCCTGGCTGGAATGCCTCTCTACAACTTTAACCCTTACCACTGTAATAAACACACCTGTTATTTGCCACTCCTTGTAGGATCTATTTAGATTTCACCTCAAACACTATCTTGGTGTCTTATCTCTAGTCCTAAAGGGAAGCACAAGTCGGGGAAGAAAGCAACACCCAAAAAATCCCAACCCTCATCTAAGAGCCAGTCTCGCAGGCCATCTCAGGGTAAGTCTTGTCATGTATGTTTGTGTCTGTGGCGGTATGTGTGAAATGTTTGAGGCGATGGGAGGTTGGGTGGTAACGTGAGGTGCTGCTATTGCAGCGTCGGAGTCGAGCAGCGTGGTGGTGGAGGAGGACAGCCAGCCCTCATCCTCCTCCAGCTCCGGGACAGGCAGCCACATTGGGGGCCCAGGGGCCGACCGTGTCACCCGCAGTCGGACCACACCCATCAAGAACTCTGGTATTACTACACAGGGTAACCAACACCAAAAGGCAGTGGATAAATAGTCCTTCATAGAGATGTTTTACCAAGCTATCAAGACAAATGTCTTTAGTTAGTTTCCCAACTACTTGAATGTTTGAAGTCAACCTGGTTAAAACGCAGCAGTTAATGGTGTTATTGCTATGTTTTTCAATGCTACCAAAATCACACAATCAGAAAGGGTTATCATGTAAGCCTACTTGGTAGCTGTTGATGGAGGCTACTTTAGTCAGTGTTGCTGTGATATGTTTAACAGGGAGACTGTGTATGTTTGTCTCTCCAGAGCGTAACAGACCTCTCACCAATGGTGCCAGACAGAGCCACCGGCGAAGAGTGCTGCAGGAGGGGGAGGAGTCTGGAGGATCCAATAGCTCCTCTTCATCATCGTCTTCCTCATCATTGTCCTCATCAGACAGTGATTCAGACAGTGAGTCGGAGGTTGGGAAGTTCGTGGAGGGAGGAGATCACGACTACAGCAAAGCTCCCTGCTTAAAGACCCGCCACAAAGCCAAGGGCAAGATGGACGTTTCTGGGAAGAGGAGGCGGAAAGAAGAACAGGAGGCGGAGGAGGCTCCAGAGAGAGCCAAGAGAGCACGAGTCCAGGCAGAGGATGAGGAGGAGGAGGAGAAGGATGAAGAAGATGACGACAAACAAGATGAAGACAATGAGGAGGAGGAGGAGGAGGAAGAAGAAGAGGAGGAGCCGCAACCGCAGAGAGAGGAGGAGGATGACGAGGAGGAGCCTGAGGAGGAAGAAGAGCCTGAGGAAAAGGAGGAATCGGAGGAGGACGACTCTGAGCAGGGTGAGGGTGGGACAGAGGGCGGTCAGAAAAGCAGTAGCCGCAGTAAGTCTGGTCAGGTGAACACCCGGAACCAGGGCCGCAGGACAGTGTTGTACAACGACGAGTCAGATGAAGAGTCGGGGACCACAGAGGACCCCCTCAACCTAGGCATGTCCCGCTCAGGACGGGTACGTCGCATGACCGAAAAGGCCCGTGTCAGCCACCTCATGGGCTGGAACCACTGACACACACAGACCCCTCAAACTTCCTCAAACTGGGCTTTCTAACCCCAACCAACCACCATCTATCTACCTTACCCACCAAGCGTGATACTGAGACTGTTCAATTGACTAAATTAATACTTCAGGGATTTCTTTTTTTAATGATTTTTGCATAATTTTGCTTTGTGTAGGAGACTGTTTACGGCTCTACTGGCAGTGGTGCTCCTGATAATCTTGCCAAGGAACCTCCCTACCTGGTCTTCAGGGTTACTCATCAACATGGACCTGATCAAACTCGCTTTCACCTAACTTACTGCTCTCCTGGGCCTTAAAGACTCCTTACTCCTCTTCTATCAACTCCTCTATTCTGCTTTTCCTCTGCCATCTTTCTACTTGCCCTTGCATTCTCCCTTCTTCCTGGTCGTACTACTACAAAGTTTCAGAGATGCCAAAAACCGGTGCTCATGTTATATCTCAAGGAGACTGTACGGTCTGTTTTTCTCTACCACCTGGGTGACAGAAAGTGATGTTCCCTCTACTCTCTGTTTGTGTCCTGTCTGAACAGTACATCTCTCCCTAAATGACCCTCTTCCACATGACCCCCTCTGTGTTGGGTTGTCTGATTTGATGCTAACCCTGTCACTATTCTTCATCCTCCCAAATCCTCACCCTTCTCATTGAGAGGTCAACTCTGGTGTGCTCATTCACTGCATAAATGTCCCCTTTCAGGTGTCCAGGCTAGGTCATAGAGGCAAGGTGATTCTGTGGGTTTTAGTTCAAGACTATCTTCGCGTAGGAACTGTTTGATTCTAATTAGTTGAGGTGGTGACTTCCTACATCATTAGTCTCGTTGTAAAATGCTGCATGCCTACAGTAGACTGTTCCGCCATTGAATCAAAGACAGATGTAGCTCCTTAGTTAACTCCTGGGCCACTGAATGTTTTTCATGCTATATTCCCCCTAGTCCCTATCTGTTCTGTAGAATTTGTATATTTGCACATACAATAGTTTTATAGAGGCTTGGCCATGTCCTCATCCTGTGGCATGTGGTTGTTAGGGTTGATTGATGTCTAGTGTGCTAGTGACATGAAAGAGTGTGGGTAATTGGAAAGGAGAAATGCAAAGCTGTTGTATAAGGATTGGAACCATTGTTCTATTTTTGTTAGTCGGAATATACTTTTATGGATCAAATGAACACATTAGTTTATAACTTCCAGGGCACTGTCCTTCAAACCAGTCATTGGTTCAAACACCAATGTGAATCATGGTACTTTTGGGGAGATGTTTGCCCATAACCACCACTCACTTCCACCTCGTGCTGAGAAGGGCATTTTTTACTGCAGAAATGTGTATTTTTTTCACTGTATTATACACTTTGCAATTCTTTCTTAGCTAATACTAATGATGGTGAAATATTTGCATATTTATCTATTGTGTGGCAGCTGAATTTGAGAAGGCTTTTGTTGGGCTGAGCATCCATTGCACCTCTGATTTCCTCTTAATTGGACAACCAGAAAAGCTACAAAGAGCGAAGGACTTTTTTTTTCATGCAGTTTTAAAGAACAAAGGACTTTATTTGTGTGTACAATTCACAGATACATTTTGCCAGTAATATTCACACCTTTGTGTACAAATACATCTGATCAAGTTGTTGTGAGCATTACTGATCAGACGGTTGTGTTTGCTGGCTCGAAGGTCGGAGCGACGGGTCTGCCTTAGGAACAGACCGCATGGCTACAGACAGGCAGGTTCTCTTCTCCTTTCCTTCCACTTCCTAACATAAGGGTGTGTGTGTGTGTGTGTGTGTGTGTGTGTGTGTGTGTGTGTGTGTGTGTGTGTGTGTGTGTGTGTGTGATACAGTTCCATGACTTCACCCAATGCTCCCAGGATCCCCCCCAGCTCCTCTGCCCCATGATTCCCCTACTACACTCTGGTTTAGTGGCTCTGAACTCTCATGTGTCATGTGGTGGTCCATGCTACTGCTAGTCATGTTGCCACACGAGAGAAGGAGATGGGACTCTGGGAAGTCAATTCATTAAGCAAGGTTTTGGTTAGTCAATCACCAGCCAGCAGTAACTCTGTCTGCAAACTCTTTGTGGGTGTAGAGTTTGAAAAGACCTCAATTGTGCCAATAGATAGGCCTAAATACCTACTCAATATTTTGGGAATGTGCTCTCTTCATATAATAGATGGTAACTGGACTGGCCTCCTAGTCGTTTCTGAGTTCAATGATGACATTCTTGGTGTAATAAGTGTTTATTTTTTCCCCCTACAAAATGTTTTTTTTCTTTTTTCTAAAAAATAAAGGAGCAACAGATTTTCTCCAAGCTTGGCACCCCTGGTATTTCGGTTTAATTCAGTCACATTCTATAAACACAAACATGTTTTACCATGATTTACATGTTCTGTCACTTCTCATGGAAAGACGGGACTGTGAATTCTCATTTCCTCTAGCTAAGTGTTCCAGCCATTTTCTCCTGTACCTCCATATTTGTTTTCCTAAACCCCTTGCTGTCAACGTGCTATCATTTGAGTTATCACGACATGGTTTGCACATCCTGCCAGTCAACACACTTGGTACAAACTGAGCTGCCACTCTTCCCCGGGCCCTGTAAATTTGACTATAGCCACTCTTGTCTGGCTGTTTCAAACCTATGCCGGGCTTGGTGAGTCATCTCTGGCTGCCCCTTCAAAGAGCCATGATGAGTCACAAAGATGCACCATATCTCTGCAGTGATGTCAATCCTACCTGTCCCTGACCACACCACGTTCCCCTCTGAGTGGCCTACTCTACCTTGGAGAAGTAATAGCAACAGTCTAGGCATTGGATAGGGTATGGAATCTAGGAGGAGAGTGGAAACATGTGGTGGTATGGTTGGTTTGTTTGCAGCCAGTTAGCCTTGTGATAGAGGTGACTCAGCTAGCTGGGCTATGGACAACCAATCTAGCTAATGCACTGGAGATTGGAAAGGTGAGTCAGATTGCCAGCTAGCAACCATACTTAGTGCTCCTCTGCTGCATGTTGTTCCAGCACTCCCAGAGAGACTGCACTGCAGTGATGTTGAGTTTTTGGATGTAAGCAGGCAAATTTATCAATTTGGATTATAAAAACCAAGTGTGTTACTTCCCCTCGAATGTTGAAGTCACCTCAGCTTTGCACGTGTCTGAAAACCGTGATAATTACGTTCAGCATCAACCAGCCACTTTTCTCCAGGGAAAATAGTATCAGCATCCCTGTTTGGAGGCTGAATGCAAGAAATCTGAGGAGGTTATTTAAGTGCGTAAGGTTTATTGTCAAAATGACCATACAAATTCAGCTAATTTTGAATATGAATACA
The DNA here is from genome assembly GCF_045791955.1 of Oncorhynchus clarkii lewisi. Classification (NCBI taxonomy): domain Eukaryota; kingdom Metazoa; phylum Chordata; class Actinopteri; order Salmoniformes; family Salmonidae; genus Oncorhynchus; species Oncorhynchus clarkii. The sequence goes on from NC_092158.1 coordinate 28,566,754, forward strand.
GAGATCATGAAAATTCATGATGTTTCTCTAGTAGTTCCAGAACAAGTTCAGACACAAAATAATTCCACCTAAAGAATCCCAACACATTACTGTATTACAATTTACAATCAACGCTATGGTATATGAAAGTACCAGATTACTGCAGTTACATTTACATTAGACTTTCCTCAATATTGAATTGGTTAATCACAAATACATCTGCTACATCTATAGTTCACTAATCAACAATAAGGTTGCGTACGTTTACGCTGTGCTTCAGTTTAATTTGCCTGTTAAAATAACTCACTGCCATGACTGTGCTGAAAATACATGTTGTAGATCTTTTACAGTACCTCTTGTTTATCTTATACAATGAAATGCCACACGCTGGGAAATAACAATTGAGAGTGAATCTACATTTGCTGTGAGTGTCATTGTCGCACATGGTCAACTTATAACTAACTATCTGTAAATACTACCACATAAGAGAAATTGAGGGGTGATAGTTTAAACCACTTTGGAATCTCTCATCTTAATGACCCTGATTTTTGCCCTGATAAATTACCTTTGTCATTCATTAAACACTAAAACATTCACCAAGGATGCAATCAGACATTGTTCACACCCAGATAACAAATCAATATGTACTCCACATTTTCCCAATACCTAAGCACAGCTTATGTCATATCAAGATTTGTGATTACAATACAATATTAAAGAATGATCACTTCAAGAAAGTTAATTCACTTAAATTGAAGAACTGACGCTATATTGAGGTTCTCTAAGACACAGCAGGCTTAATCAGATACTGTCTCATTTGTACATTGTGTGTTGTGATTTGTCTATATGGTATGTCTAATTTGAAGTGTTTCTACCTTCATCCACTGCAGCATACTTGACCCTCATCTACCTCACTATAGTATATTTAAGCAATATTGCCTGAGGTGTAGTATATGGCCAATATACCATGGTAAAGGGCTGTTCTTAGCCACGATGCAACACGGCCACAGCCCTTAGCCATGGTATATTGGCCATATATCACAAACCCCAGAGGTACCTTATTGCTATTACAGTGGGGCAAAAAAGTATTTAGTCAGCCACCAATTGTGCAAGTTCTCCCACTTAAAAAGATGAGAGGCCTGTAATTTTCATCATAGGTACACTTCAACTATGACAGACAAAATGAGGACATTTTTTATTTATTTGCAAATTATGGTGGAAAATAAGTATTTGGTCAATAACAAAAGTTTATCTCAATATTTTGTCATTGCCAACAAAGGGTATATAACAGGTCAAACATTTTTCTGTAAGTCTTCACAAGGTTTTCACACACTGTTTCTGGTATTTTGGCCCATTCCTCCATGTAGATCTCCTCTACAGCAGTGATGTTTTGGGGCTGTTGCTGGGCAACACAGACTTTCAACTCCCTCCAAAGATTTTCTATGTGGTTGAGATCTGGAGACTGGCTAGGCCACTCCAGGACCTTGAAATGCTTCTTATGAAGCCACTCCTTCGCTGCCCGGGCGGTGTGTTTGGGATCATTGTCATGCTGAAAGACCCAGCCACGTTTCATCTTCAATGCCCTTGCTGATGCTAGGCTTTGTTTATTTGGTCCCAACTCTCTGTAGGTCATTCACTAGGTCCCCCCGTGTGGTTCTGGGATTTTTGCTCACCATTCTTGTGATAATTTTGACCCCACGGGGTGAGATCTTGCGTGGAGCCCCAGATCGAGGGAGATTATCAGTGGTCTTGTATGTCTTCCATTTCCTAATAATTGCTCACAGTTGATTTCTTCAAACCAAGCTGCTTACCTATTGCAGATTCAGTCTTCCCAGCCTGGTGCAGGTCTACCATTTTTTTCTGGTGTCCTTTTGACAGCTCTTTGGTCTTTGCCATAGTGTAGTTTGGAGTGTGACTGTTTGAGGTTGTGGACAGGTGTCTTTTATACTGATAACAAGTTCAAAGAGGTGCCATTAATACAGGTAACGAGTGGAGGACAGAGGAGCCTCTTAAAGAAGAAGTTACACGTCTGTGAGAGCCAGAAATCTTGCTTGTTTGTAGGTGACCAAATACTTATTTTCCACCATAATTTGCAAATAAATTGATAAAAAATCCTACAATGTGATTTTCTGGATCTGTTTTTCTCATTTTCTCTGTCATAGTTGAAGTGTACCTATGATGAAAATTACAGGCCTCATCTTTTTAAGTGGGAGAACTTGCACAATTGGTGGCTGACTAAATACTTTTTTGCCCCACTGTATAAACTGGTTACAATGTAATTAGAGCAGTAAAAATATATTTTTTTGTCATACCTGTGGTATACAGTCTGATATACCATGGCTGTCAGCCAATCAGCATTCAGGACTCGAACCACCCAGTTAATAATATAAGAAACACTCGGTCTACACTTCATACAGTATTTCTGTGATGTTAAACAACTTTCTCATTAATTGACAATCTAGGATCCCCCATCGCAGGAAGGTGACATAGGACTTGTTTGACATTGTAGCCGACAGTGCTGATGACTGATCTACAACTAATTTTGCAACATAAATACCTACTCATTATTATTTGTAAATCATTCAGTCAACATTTACCCACAATGCATCACATATTTTATGCTCTTGAACACGGCCAAAGCCTGCCTGCCTGCCCTGCTGATGCAGCTAAAACAGCCATGTAAACGGTTCTTTCCCTCTGACATTTCCCTCACAGCTATTCTCTCTCCCATTCAAAAGAACAACAAAAAATGTAACGGTGACGTGGTGGCCGGCCTTTATCTAAAGAACTCCAATCCTCCCTATTCTGTGTCCACTGTCTCTCACTTCATAGGCAGTGTCTTTTCAAAGCATTGAACAAACTGCTCATGCAGCCTGTTTTCTTTTTTAAATCTATTTTGTGCCTCTGGTTACAGAGTAGAACCATATAGAACACAGCCCGCATGCTCTCCCCCACTCACATGCTGGGACCTACACCAGGCCGGTCTGCATGTGGACATGTAAAGGGTAGGGGTGGTAAAGGAGGGGGGGCTGTGCTGCCTGGGGAATGTAGTAGCTGCTGAATATGGGGTCAGCCATGTAAGGTGCAGGCTGGTAGAAGCAGGTGATGTTGGCAGTATTGGGAATGGCATTCTGTTCCCCCAGCACCCTCAGAGCCAGGACAGTGATCATATTGAGTGTCTGCCTCCGCTCATGTCCCATCAGGCACACTGTACTATCGTCTATCACCCGACGCAGGGTCATCAGAAAGTCATATTTGCCCGTCTCCTCATCGCCAATAAAGTGGCAGCGCAGGTAGGCCTCGATTTTGCGCTGCTGCTCGCTGAGGTCAGGAAAGTCAATAAAGAAGCGGGAGCACATGTAACGCTCAAGGGACTTGATCTCTGTCTCACTGGCTGGCCTGAAGTTCCTCACGAGCAGGTCACTGTACTTCAGAAGTCCACCTCCTCTGATCTCCTCTGGGTTATGGGTGGCAATGAGTCGGAAGCGCAGGTGATCCATGGCTTGCTCAAAGTCACCGTACATGCACTCTGCTACCACAGTGATGCTGACCCTGTCTTTTAAGGCCGAGCTTGGCCCTGGAAAGACTGTGGTTGTCTCTGGTGGACCTGGTTCCTGAGCAGCAGCAGGCTCAGACTCTGGGACTCTGTCCCCTGTGGTTTGAAGGGACACTGATTCCTGAGTAGCTTCTGAGTTGGGAGGCTTTTTTGAGTATTTCACCCTGACTATTTGTTCTATGTTGTGGGGTGTTATGTTTTTATCTTGGGATGAAACAGCTGGAGTAAGGTGATCTGTGAGTGTTTTAGTGCTCTCTGAGTTCCTCTGTCTGGACCCTGAGGAGGATGAATAATGGCCTTGATCAGTGTCTATTAAAGAGGGATTTGGTTGTATTTCTATAGGCTCAAACAGCTGTGTTGTCAGATCTGACAGATCTTTTAACAAAGACCATTTTTCAGGGAGTGATGAAGTGCTGCTCATCTTTCGTGACATCTTCCTTGGAGATTTAGGTGAGGGGCAAAAGTCAGGTACAACTTGCTGGGATGTGTCACAGGTTTTCTTGGCTGGGGGAAGGAATGAATGTTCAAGGTGTACGTTTTGTGTGACAGCAGTGCAGTCTTGGGATGTGGATTGAAGTATCACCTGAAGTTGAGCTTGCTCTTGTTGCAGTGTTGAGTTCTCTGTGAGCAACATGGGGGATGGATTGATGTCTTTTGACTCAGAAATCAATGACTCCTCTGTGTTACTTTGAGGGTCTACAGATGTATTTGGCACCAGAGGTTCCATCTCTTCTGTCATTGTTTTGGAGGATATAACTGAGAGGTAATCTGTATTCTGAACGAATTGTATTTTTACTGTATCAACTGTTAACACCACCACCTCTTCTACCTCTTCCTCATCCTCCAGAGATCCCAGGTCAAGCTCTGCTTTCGCTAACACTTCCTGTTCCTCTTGCTTTCCAGTTGCATGCACATCCATCGGATGCAATGATTCTTCCTTTTGAACAATAACCTCTTCACTGTGGCACAGACTGTCAGTGAAGTGTGTCATCATTGAGTCATTGTCTTTATCTTCTTTTAGATTCACAGAAGGGTACTGGGGTTCCATTATGGTTTTCTCTGCCCCTCTATCAGGATATAACACATTGCCATTGTGTGACTCCAATCCCTCACACTGACCCTCTTGCCTCCTCTCAGTCTCCCAATATGCCTCCAGCATATGGTCCAATATAATCTGGAAGGAGTCCACGCTGAATTCAAACTGTCGTCGCAGGGAATTTACGAACCTGAGCCCCACAGTCTTACCCCTGTTATTGGACAGTGAGATTAGGCTCCAGCGGTCGTGCTCATTGAAGACCTTGACCATCTTCTGTACGTAGGCCTCCTTCATGGTGAGGTAGGTGATCTTGCGTCTGTTGACCCCATGGGGAAGGAGGTCACGCAGGCTGCCCAGCACCACCTCCTTGATAACCTGGAAGTCCTCCTGTCTGGGCAGCTCCACTCCAAAGATGATGTCCAGGTCTCTGTAGCCCGTGCCGTTGTCTCTGACCATCACATAGCTGGCGGTGGAGCCATTGAGGCGGATGTCCCTGACCCTGATCTCCCTCTCCACCAGCCGGTCCTTCACTACGTGGATGATGTCCATGGGTCTCACCTCCAGGGTGGGGAAGTTCCCTCGGCCGTGGATGGGGATCACCTCTGTCAACACCTGGTCCAGAGTCTGGACTTGCTCCAGGGTCAAGTTGTGGAATCTTCTATCCATTTGGAGCTCCATTATCTTGGGTTTATCTGCAAAAGGACACAATATTGTATTTGGAAGAACCTGGGTAATTTCATGCCACAAAATGTGTGTTCAATGGGAAAGATTCTAATGCATTTTACAACAAGTGAAGAAATACTATCATTCATTCATTCATTCACATTGAGTTCAGGGGATGTCAATGTCAACACTGAAACAAGAGACACCAAAGGCACAGATTGCACCATTCCAAATTTAAAAAGCTGTGTTGGTACTACTAAGCATAAGATACTGCCTCAGCAGGATACAAGGCACCATCTATGGAATATGCTGTAGGATGCCTCCTCCAACTCCCAAATCTTGCCAGTTACTGTCACACATGTGCATCAGCCCCCCTTACACACACATGAACACATGGGGGTGGAAGATGTAAAATGAAAAATTAATCAGAAAGGTAACCAGCTAGGAACTTCCTCTCAGAAGAGAAGTAATATGAGCAAACCTTGTCCTTGTTGTTCTAGTTTGCACAATATCCTCTGATCCAAAGGTAATAGTTTTATTTTCAACTGCTTAATTTGTGTATTTTAAACTTAGTGATAAATGAACTCATTGAATAAAAAAATACTCTTGGCTGTTCTTAAACAAATCAATAAGGCTACGTAAACATTTGGAAATGATATCCCACAAATAAGATTAGCCTGATGTCGCCTACTTTGACACAGATTTAACATGAACAGTGGTGGGAGGTCAACAGCTGGGGTATGTATTGGTACTTTCCCATAAGAGCCAAAAGTTTGCATGGACAGTTCTTATGGAATCCATCACGTACTAGAATAATAGTCGCATGCTGCAGAATTGTAGTCTCATGTGCAACCCCTTCTCGCCCGCGCGCCTGCTCCCACTCTTTAGATAAAACTGTATGAGTCATACAGTCACTGAATAAAGCACCCTTCGCCGCGTCTTCTGGATTTTCTGCATGCGTGTAAAAAACATCGCCACTTCTCACACATTCCCATTGTATATTTGAGACTTATGCTATACAAATATGGTATTTCAAGCAAAGAGTCCAGTTGTTGATAATCAGAATAGATCAAGTAAAATATTGCGTAGGCTATCAATCTGTTCTCTTGAGATTTTATTTTACAGTCCTTATTAGACTAAGTACTCAACGACGTGATGCACAGTCTATGCAATTTACCTAAATAATATTTACAAACCCTTTATTAGCCTAGTGAACACTCACAGGACACTGAATAGACCACGCACGTAGACTACATAAACATGCTTAACAACAGCTAAATATTTTATTGAACAGAAACTAATAAAATATACAAAATAAAACATTTTGGTGAGTTTAGTCTACACCTCTTCTCCCACGTCTTCACCTGATGCAATATTGTTAGGTATAATTTACACACTGGCCAACATTGTTTGCTATTGTTTAATCCATCCATGGACAATGCAAATCATTAGCCTATCAAATGTACATATTTGTTTGATCCGTTTACATTCAAATTGTATAAGCACAAACCTTATGTATTTCGAAATTATTCCTGTATCAAATGTAACATGACAATGATCATGCAATTAAATAATTTACTTTAGCCTACTCACCTAACTGCTGAATGAAATGGTAGAACTTAGCCAAACTATAGTGATAAAAACAACAAGTGATATCCAACAGGTTTAATTGGATCTCCGAGTCGTAGACACAATTCGTTATTATCTTGCTAAACTGTAGGTTCGTGCGTGATCGCTGTCCAACAAGACAGTGGTGCTGAAACAAACTGAAGTTCAACCACGCACTGTTTTCTCTCAACTGGGAGCGTAATGTAGTTTCCATGGCAATCTGGCGTCACGATGTTACGGGGAACGATACTCTGTCTGTTCATTATGGGATTATCTATCAATCAATCTACATATACAAAAGTATGTGGACACGAATTCAAATTAGTGGATTCGGCTATTTTCAGCCACACCAGTTGCTGACAGGTGTATAAAATCCATCATTGGATGCCACCTTTCCAAGAAGTTAGTTCTGCACTGCTAGATCAGGCCTAGGTCAACTGTAAGTGCTGTTTTTGGGAAGTGGAAACATTTAGGAGCAACAACGGCTCAGCTGCGAAGTGGTAGGCCACACACGCTCACAGAATGGGACCGCCAAGTGCCGAAGCATGTAGCGAGTAAAAATCATCAGTACCAAGTTCCAAACTGCCTCAGGAAGCAACGTCAGCACACTGTTTGTCTGGAGCTTAATGAAATGGGTTTCCATGGCCGAGCAGCCAATGGTGGCAAGCCCAAGATCACCATGTGCAATGCCAAGCGTTGGCTGGAGTTGTGTATAGCTTGCCACCATTGGACTCTGGAGCAGTGGAAACGCGTTCTCTGGAGTGATGTTTCCATCTGGCAGTCCGACAGACGAATCTGGGTTTGGTGGACTCCAGGAGAATGCTACCTGCCCGAATGCATAGTGCCAACTTTAAAGTTGGGTGGAGGAGGAATAATGGTCTGGAGCTGTTTTTCATGGTTTGGGTTAGGCCCCTTCCAGTGAAGGGAATTCTTAATGCTACAGCATACAATTACATTCTAGACGATTCTGTGCTTCCAACTTTGTGGCAACAGTTTTAGGCAAGGCCCTTTCCTGTTTCAGCATTACGATGCCCCCGTGCACAAAGCGAGGTCCATGGTTTGTCGAGATCAGTGTGGAAGAACTTGACTGGCCTGCACAGAGCCCGGATGTCAACCCCATCGAACACCTTTGGGATGAATTGGAATGCCGACTGCGAGCCAGGTTAAATCGACCAAAATCAGTGCCCGACCTCACTAATGCTCTTGTGCATGAATGGAAGCAAGTCCCTGCAGCAATGTTCCAACATCTAGTGGAAAGCCTTCCTAGAAGAGTGGATATTGTTATTGCAGCAAAGGGGGGGACCAACTCCATATTAATGCCCATGATTTTGGAATGACATGTTTGAAGAGCAGGTGTTCACATACTTTTGGTTATGTAGTTTATCTGTCAATGTTTTCATACCCCTTGACTTATTCCACATTTTATTGTTACAGCCTGAATTCAAAATGGATTAAATATAGTTTTTTGACCCATCTACAGGTAATACCCCATAATGACAAAGGAAAAACAAGTTTTTAGAAATGTTATCAAATGTATAAATCAAATAAACTGATCACATTTACATAAGTATTCAGACCCTTTACTCAGTACTTTGTTGAGGCATCTTTGGCAGCGATTACAGCCTCGAGTCTTCTTGGGCATAACGCTACAAGCTTTGCACACCTGTATTTGGGGAGTATTTCCCATTGTTTTCTGCAGATCCTCTCAAGCTCTGTCAGGTTGGATGAGGAGAGTTGCTGCACAGCTATTTTCAGGTCTCTCAATAGATGTTCGATTGGGTTCAAGTCCGGGCTCTGGCTGGGCAACTCAAGGACATTCAAAGACTTGTCTCCAAGCCACTCCTGTGTTTTCTTGGCTGTGTGCTTAAGGTTGTTGTCCTTTTGGAATGTGAACCGTTGCCACAGTCTGAGGTTCTGAGCGCTCTGGAGCAGGTTTTCATCAAGGATCTCTCTGTACCTTGCTCCGTTCATCTTGATCTTGACTAGTCACCCAGTCCCTGCCACTGAAAAAACATCCCCACCACATGATGCTACCACCACCATGCTTCACCGTAGGGATGGTGCCCAGTTTCCTCCAGATGTGATGCTTGACATTCAGGCCAAAGAATTCAATTTTGGTTTCATCAGACCAGAGAATCTTGTTTCTCATGTTCTGAGAGTCTTTCGGTGCCTTTTGGCAAACTCCAAGTGGGCTGTCATGTGCCTTTTACTGAGGAGTGGCTTCTGTCAGGCCACCACCATAACGGCCTGATGAGTGGATTGCTGCAGAGATGGTTGTCCTTCTGCAAGGTTCTCCACAGAAGAACTCTGGAGCTTTGTCAGAGTGACCATCGGGTTCTTGGTCACCTCCCTGACCAAGGCCCTTCTCCCCCGATTGCTCAGTTTGGCCGAGCGGCCAGCTCTAGGAAGAGTCTTGGTTGTTCCAAACTTCTTCCATTAAAGAATGATAGAGGCCACTGTGTTCTTGTGGACCTTCAGTGCTGGAGACATTTTTTGGTACCCTTCCGCAGATCTGTGCCTCGACACAATTCTTTCTCTGAGCTCTATGGACAATTCCTTCGACCCCATGGCTTTGTTTTTGCTCTGACATGCACTGTCAACTGTGGGACCTTATATAGACAGCTGCTTTGTCGTCATGGGTTATTGTGTGTAGAATGATGAGGGGGAAAAATTTATTCATTCAATTTTAGAATAAGGCTGTAAAATAACAATGTGGAAAAAGTCAAGGTGTCTGAATATTTGCTATATACTGCAATAGCTGAATAGGATGACATTGACTGGAATACAGTATGTAAATATTATTAAAGTGACTAGTGTCCCATTATTAAAGTGACCAGTAATTCCATGTCTATGTACATAGGACAGCAACCTCTAAGGTGCAGGGTTGAGTAACCGGGTGGTAGCTGGCTAGTGACAGGGTGGAGGCCGGCTAGTGATGGCTATTTAACAGTTTGATGGCCTTGAGATATAAGCTGTTTTTCAGTCTCTCGGTCCCAGCTTTGATGCACCTGTACTGACCTCGCCTTCTGGATGATAGTGGGGTGAACAGGCCGTGGCTTGGGTGGTTGATGTCCTTGATTATCGTTTTGGCTTATCTGTGACATTGGGTGCTGTATGTGTCCTGCAGGGCAGGCAGTGTGCCCCTGGAGATGCGTTGGGCAGACCTCACCACCCTGTGGAGAGCCCTGCAGTTGCCATACCATGCAGTGATACAGCCCTACAGGATGATCTCAATGGTGCATCTTTAAATGTTTGTAAGGGTCTTAAGGGCCAAGCCAAATTTCTTCAGCCTCCTGAGGTTGAAGAGCTGCTGTTGCGCCTTCTTCACCACATTGTCTGTGGGTGGACCATTTCAGATTGTCAGTGATGTGTACGGCAAGAAACAAGAAGCTTTTCACCTTCTTCACTGCGGTCCCGTCGATGGGGATGGGTGCGTGCTCCCTCTGCTGTTTCCTGATCAGTTCGATCAGTTCCTTTGTTTTGTTGATGTTGAGGGAGAAGTTATTTTCTTGGTACCACTCCGCCATGGCTCTCACCTCCTCCCTGTAGGCTATCTTGTTATTGTTGGTAATCAGGCCTACTACTGTTGTCTGAAAACGTAATGATTGAGTTGGAGGCCTGCGTGGCCATGCAGTTATGGGTGAACAGGGAGTACAGGAGAGGTCGGAGCACGCACCCCTTTGGGGCTCCTGTGTTGAGGATGTTGTTTCCTACCTTCAACATGTGGGGGCGGCCCATCAGAAGGTCCATGACCCAGTTGCACAGGGCGGGGTTCAGACCCAGGGCCCGAGCTTAATGATGAGCTTGGAGGGTACTATGGTATTGAAGGCTGAGCTGTAGTCAATGAACAGTATTCTTACATAGGTATTCCTCTTGTCCAGATGGGATAGGGCAGCTTGCAGTGCAATGGCGATTGCGTCGTATGCATATCTATTGGGGCAGTATGCAAATTGAAGTGGGTCTATGGTGTCAGGTAAGGTGGAGGTGATGTGATCCTTAACTAGCCTCTCAAAGTACTTCATGATGACAGAAGGGAATGACAGTCATTTAGTTCAGTTGCCTTTGCTTTCTTGGGTACAGGAAAAATGGTGGACATCTTGAAGCGGGGACAGCAGACTGGGATAGGAAGAGATTGAATAACACTCCAGACAGCTGGTCTGCACATGCATGCTCTGAGGATGTGGCTAGGATAGTGTTATGGGAGTTTGTGTTATTGGGAAATTGCACTCCTCCAGGATTGGTGAATAAATGCCTCAGTATCATTTAGGGGTGAATGAGCAGACATTCATAGAGCAGAGCAGGGGGAGCTTGGGAGGAATGCACTGGCTGCCTCAAAGGGGGGGAATATTATATCAGACAGAGGGTGAGTAAACGCAAACCTAATCATCAATCAAGCTCAATTCCCGCCCACTCCCCAGTTATGCCACCACCAGCACAACTTGTCTTTGAGGAGAACCCCCAGCACTAACCTGATTGGACTGTCTCTGCACTGACATACCACCAGAGATAAGGGATAGAGGGAGGACAAGGCTGTGCACATAATAGATAGCAATATTGTGGCAAATGTAATAATCCTGAATAAATGTAATAATTCCAGAACTTTACACGTCTATTCAGACATCCACTGACAGAAATAAAATTGTTATTTTTTGGGGTTGTTAGTGACGTCAAATGCAACGCATTGGAGACGCCTGAACATGTGATGGAGACGTCATATTTGGGTAGTGTGCCCGGAAGTATCAACGATAGTAAAATTAAAATAGGAAAAGCAAGTGCTGCATTACGTTTAAATCGAGAAGAATAAGAGCAATAACAAGATATTAATTATCGGACCATCAAGGACCCTACCAGCATGTCGAATATGGATAGTATCCTTTGTAAGAGTGTTAGCTAGGCGTGAAAATGGCACCAGGAAATATAGGTAGACAAGGAAGGCCTCTGTTAAGTTCATAATAAAGCCTCGTCTGAAGAGGATTTTAAAATAGCTATATATGTATCAGGTTTAGATTTGTATTTAAGCATAAAGTTTATACTTGTATTACTTGGTGACAAAGGTAAACGCTTGTTTGCTCTTATTGATATTGTAACGACATCTGCCAAAGTAGGCATAATCTATAAATACACAACCAGTTTAGTAAACAATTTTACTAGTCTGAAGACACCCAGTGCCTGGTAGCATGGCTGGCATTTTCAGTTTATTCACATGTCTACATCACAGGTATTTCATTTTGGTGGTGGAAGCACGTCACCATCGAGTAAAGTTTGTTTGTATAGAGGGTATGAAGAAAGTTTCAGTATTTGTACCCCTTTGGGTTTAATTTATGTATGACAATTTTGACACAGTCTTTAACGTCACGTCACAGAGCATCTCTTCAATCTCAAGTTTTCAGCCAAAGAACTGCAACGAAACTCTAAGAAATGTGACAAAGAGGAAAAGGCAGAGAAGGCCAAAGTCAAAAAAGTAAGTAGGCTTTTTACATCATTAGTCAATCCCTGAATCACCTCACCTTAACTCTGAACATATCAACTGAGAATGTAGGGATACTGAACCTTTATCCTTGCCATAGGCTATCCAAAAAGGAAATGTGGAAGTGGCACGGATCCATGCGGAAAACGCCATCAGACAGAAGAACCAGTCGGTCAACTTCCTTAGGATGAGCGCTCGGATCGATGCAGTGGCCTCCAGGGTCCAAACAGCAGTCACAATGAACAAGGTGCAGTTGTTATACATACCTATGAGACTTCACACACCAATGTTCTTGTTTTGTAGATAAACATTTGTTCACACTTTACAACACGTAAAATATTGGTTTGGATGTTCAAAATGGAGATACTAATTCTGCTTAAGATGGTTCCACACTTTTTTACTTTGGAGGGAAAATTTGGTGCAATGTTGTGTGAAAGTGCAAGGTAACTACGGCAACAATGGCTGTGTCCAACCACACAGCAAGGTACCTTTCTATTTAAGCAATGTTGGTTAATTCTACAGGTCACTAAATCTATGGCTGGAGTGGTGAAAGGCATGGATGCCACACTGAAGAGTATGAACCTGGAGAAGGTAAAATGTGTATTTTTTTATTTTATTTGGATCCCCATTAGCTGTTGCAAAACCAGCAGCTATTCTTCCACACAAAACATGAAACATGGCACAATACAGAACATTAATAGATAAGAACAGCTCGAGGACAGAACTACATACATTTTAAAATGTCACACACAGCCTCCACATCAGTACAGCCGTCTTCATCGACCTGGCCAAGGCTTTCGACTCTTGTCAATCACCGCATTCTTATCGGCAGACTCAATAGCCTTGGCTTCTCAAATGACTGCCTCACCTGGTTCACCAACTACTTTTCAGATAGAGTTCAGTGTGTCAAATCGGAGGGCCTGTTGTCCGGACCTCTGGCAGTCTCAATGGGGGTGTCACAGGATTCAATTCTCGGGCCGACTCTTTTCTCTGTATACATCAATAATGTCGCTCTTGCTGCTGGTGATTCTCTGATCCACCTCTACACAGACGACATCATTCTGTATATTTCTGGCCCTTCTTTGGACACTGTGCTAACAAACCTCCAAACGAGCTTCAACGCCATACAACACTCCTTCCGTGGCCACCAACTGCTTTTAAATGCTCTAAGTGCATGCTCTCCATCTGATTGCTTCCCGCACCCTCCCGCCCGACTAGCATCACTACTCTGGACGGTTCTAACCTAGAATATGTGGACAACTACAAATACCTAGGTGTCTGGTTAGACTTAAACTATCCTTCCAGACTCACGTTAAGCATCTCCAATCCAAAATTAAATCTAGAAAGCCCCCTTCACTCATGCTGCCAAACATACCCTCGTAAAACTGACTATCCTACCGATCCTTGACTTTGGCGATGACATTTACAAAATAGCCTCCATCACTACTCAGCAAACTGGATGTAGTCTATCACAGTGCCATCTGTTTTGTCATATTTGATGCCAAACCCACTGGCTCCAAGTCATTGAGTCAGTAAGTCTTTGCTAGGTAAAGCCCCGCCTTATCTCAGCTCTCTGGTCACCATAGCAACACCCACCCATAGCACGCACTCCAGCAGGTATATTTCACTGGTCATCCCCAAAGCCAACACTTCCTTTGGCTGCCTTTCCTTTCAGTTCTCTGCTGCCAATGACTGGAACAAATTGCAAAAATCACTGAAGTTGGAGTCTTATATCTCCCTCACTAACTTTAAGCATCAGCTGTGTACAGGTACAGTGAATCTGTAAATTGTACACCCAACTACCTCATCCCCATATTATTACTTACTCTCTTGCTCTTTTGCACCCCAGTATCTCTACTCTAAGCTCATCATCTGCATATCTATCACTCTAGTGTTAATGCTAAATTGTAATTATTTCGCCTCTATGGCCTATTTATTGCCTACCTCCCTACTCTTCTACATTTGCCCACACTGTACATAGATTTTTCTATTGTGTTATTGACTGTACGTTTGTTTGTGTAACTGTTGTTTTTGTCGCACTGCTTTGTTTTATCTTGGCCAGGTCGCAGTTGTAAATGATAACTTGTTCTCAACTGGCCAACCTGGTTAAATAAAGATGAAATAAAAACATGCACACAAAATATATAGGTCACTTTGCACAGTCTTTATCGTTTTTTTTTATCCAGGTTTTGTTGTTTACTTGAGCAATCACAGATGGGAGTTCCGTGCAATCATGGCTGTGTGTGTGCACACATAATGCTGGTAGTCAAATACAGCTATTTGATAGGTGTCACTCTCTTTTTAGACAGTATACGTCTTATGTTCTTCACAATCACAATGAGAGGGAAATTGTGTAATGAATGTCTCATCTCTCTAGATCTCAGGCCTCATGGACAAGTTTGAACATCAATTTGAGACATTGGATGTGCAGACAGCCCAAATGGAGGACACCATGAGTAGCACAACCACACTTACCACACCACAGGTAATGATGATTTTCTGTGCTCCTGCTAGACAGACCTTTTGTCTTTGACCAGATGTGTGGCCTTTAATCTTGAAGTCTGTAACAGTAAATACACACCCAAGTGCAGATCATGACGAGATACATTTATTTTGATTAGTTTATTCTGCTCTGTTCACAAACAATGGAGATTAACAGTCAGTGACGTGTTTCAGAATCAAGTGGATTCACTGATGCACGAATTGGCTGATGAAGCAGGGTGAGTATTCCTCATTTTGTGGTTTTCTCTATTCTTGAAAAAACTTGTATATAAAGGATGAAAAGGTAATGAATAGCAATTTGTTCTTCTGTTTCTTTATGTTTAGTTTGGACCTGAACATGGAGCTCCCACAGGGGCAGACTGGATCAGTGGGCACCAGCGTAGCATCAGTAGAGCAGGTACAGAAACAGGCCCTGAACAAGAGCCATTATATACCCTACCACACTTTCAATTGTCTACTGAACAGGATATTTCAAATAAATTATTGGGATAATAGAGCAATGATAACATTGCTGATATTATTATTGTAGCTGTGCCTCAGGCTTGCAGAAATATTGCCCTCAGCCCCACCTCTCACCCTTCTTACACAATAAAAAAAATAGTTATATTTTTTAGAGATGTCTGACTTACTGCATCTGCAACAACATAACACCTGTTTTTCTTTTGTTTTCAGGATGAACTGTCTTCAAGGCTTGCCAAACTCCGAGACCAAATGTAAAGGAAGAACTCAGTCTGAGACCTCAATGCATGGCCTGAACTGGCCTAAACTGGATAAAAATCCAAGACCTGCTGTTCTTTTCATAATGTCTTTGTCTCTCATTTAGTTTCTCTTTAAATGTATACCTTTAAGAGCCTTGTCCTTGAGTCCTTTATTGGTGTTCGAAATGTACTATTTTATATAGAGAGTATAAAGGTACAGGAATATGGTCCACCAGCCTACTAACAGACTTATTGGTTATGGAAAATTCATGATTTAAAAAATATAATAACTGGTATGGTTGCATCTCCAACTGATGCTTTTTGTATATCTTTTTTTTATTGTGTTGTAGTTTGGCAGACCTCTTGTGTCTTAAAAGGAAACTACAATGTTATATGATGCGTTTCTTTCCGGTGTCCCTCCATTTACCCATTTCCTGACAAGATATTTTATTCACGTGAATAATTGTGTTTAAAAAAAATGATGTGTATATATTCCCCTATCCTGTATCAGAACGGCATGGTTTTATGAAGAGATTGGTTGGTTGATTATTACATTTGATAACTCTTGAGTTTTGGGGTTGTTTTTTTTGTGTCTACACAGTTTAGGGTATTATATAATACAATTTTATACAGTAGGCCGTCATTGTAAATAAGAATTTGTTCTTAACTGACTTGCCTAGTTAAATAAAAAATAACACCTTTAGCCTCTTGTACCTTTTTCAGTCTCATTTCCATGTACATCTCACCCTATTTGCATGTATGTAAACAATGTTGAAAATAATAGGGTTTAAAGCAGTGCTTGACTTGGACCGAAATAGGTGCCTGTACTCATTTGGGTTCTGGTACTGTTTATATTTAAGTGCAGGAGCGCAACAATACTTTTGAGCTAATATTCTATTTAGAGGAACAGGAGCTCAAGCAGTAAAACATGTGAGGTGCAGGTACTAATTCAAGCTCTGGCTTAAAGATAAATGTTGAATGCACATGTCAAAATGACATATAGTCTGATGAAATTAGCCACGTTACAGCAAAAATATCCCCAAGATTTGACGCTTTGGAACGCACTCACACTTACGCATTCTTGGGTCACGTGAATTGCCCCCTCCCAGCTAGTAATCACGTGAAATGTCTAAGACGCTGTATAGACAGTGGAGTTAGTTTCTGTACCTCTCTCGCTACTCAACTAACCAAATATTTATAAAAGTCGTTTTTTTCTGTTATTATTTTACGAGCCTCGACCAGCCTCTTCAGGTGATAACGCATCAGATGACCCGTCGGTAGTATAATCGTAACCGAATGATATTGCATGTTTTGTGGGCCTGGCAGTTAACGTTAGCTAGCATCAGCATGTTTGTGGAGGCTTAAACACAGCAAGCAATGGACCTGTCCGCTCGCTAGCTATCTAAATCAAGTAATGTATAAGCTATTTTAAATCGAAAATATTGACATAACTATATAGTTACTGAATATTTTGTCAATAATTTAGCAATTTTCCATCGCAAGCGAGTAAACTAAACCTTTTCTGAATGTTGTTTAACGTTATTAGCTTGCTAAGTTCGTTAGTTAGCTCACTTGTTGTACATAGCTAACGTTAGTTTTATGTAGTTAGTTCTTTTGATTGTTGAGAACGTAGCAAACTACACCAACATTGTAGTACATCTCTGGCTACACTTCAATACCAAAGTTACACTTCCCTTTCTTCATTTCACTTTTTATGCGGTATCCCCTTTTGTAAATAATATTTGCTAATTTGTGCAATGTATAACACTGGTAGTGCAAATGCTTTAATTTACACTTCACATATCCTAACTATATCTGGCCCTCTAGTGTCATATAAGCTAGTAATCATATACTCTTGCAATCTAGATAATTTACCTATTATGTAGCTAACATTTTTTTTTACCTTACCAGCTGTTTAGTTTGGGTGATACTAGCTAGTAATTACATCACATTAGAGATAATGACATATCTGTATTTATTCTCCATGTTATGTCTTCTGCTGAAGCTGTAAGTGATAATAACAGAAAGCCTGCTGAAGAGGGCCAAAGTCAGACTGACTAGATTTCAACATTCTGCAAACTGAACGATTAAGGGGATGTCAAGCACAGCCATGAAGAAAAAGGTAGATAAATAAAAAATGAACTCTACACTGGTATTTGTAAGAATTTAAACACAACATTTCCAGTGACAATAGACACTGGGGGCTCAGAAGAGTTGTAGGAGTCTGTGGTTGTCCCCCTATAGAAATTCCCCTTATGCAATTGGTTGACGTTCTCTAAAGGTGTTGCTGATGGGCAAGAGTGGGTCTGGGAAGACGAGCATGAGATCTATCATCTTTGCCAACTACATAGCCCGAGACACACGCCGCCTTGGAGCCACGAGTAAGCACTAGCTAAAGTTTCTAAACTAAATACATTTTTAAGCCAGTTGAAAATGTAATAATTTCAATTGTTGTCAGATAGCTAAATAATTGTGTTGCATTGATGCTCACCCTATTCTAATTATTTAATTTTCTTTCTCCTATCCTCTTGCGACTTAGTTGATGTGGAGCACTCCCATGTGCGATTCCTTGGCAATCTGGTTTTGAACTTGTGGGACTGTGGAGGGTAAGTCAACCAGTCTCTTTCAGCCTCATTTGACAAGCTGTAGGGTGTTTCTCTATGTGTATCACCACAATTAACACTCTGCTTCCTGTGTCTGTCAGACAAGACACTTTCATGGAGAACTACTTTACCAGCCAGAGAGACAACATATTCAGGAACGTGGAGGTACTGATCTATGTGTTCGATGTGGAGAGCCGTGAGCTGGAGAAGGACATGCATTACTACCAGTCCTGTCTGGAGGCGATCCTCCAGAACTCCCCCGACGCCAAGGTCTTCTGCCTGGTGCACAAAATGGATCTGGTTCAGGAGGACCAGAGAGACCTGGTGAGCTGGGGTTCACACAAAACACCATGCCGATCAGACACTTAATGTTTTAATGCATCAACTCATTCACTTATTTATACACACATTGAATTTTAAGACATATTTCACTAGGAATCTGGCTTAACACTTTTGCGGCACTAAGACATTCCTTCAAATGGCCAGAGAGCTCCACCACTAACCAACCTTTTAGGAGGCTATTTATTTAGCATGGGGGTGTACTCAACTCTTAACACCTATGTGGAAGAGTGATTGTCCTCCCTTTCTCCAGATCTTTAAGGAGCGTGAAGAGGACCTGAGGCGTCTGTCCAGGCCTTTGGCTTGCACCTGCTTCAGAACATCAATCTGGGATGAAACACTGTACAAGGTAGCTGCTCTGTCTGTATGACTGTTTATCTCTGTTCCCTCAGATAAGTCTCTAACATCTTGTTTCTCTCTTAAGGCATGGTCCAGTATTGTTTACCAGCTGATCCCCAATGTACAGCAGCTGGAGACAAACCTGCGTAACTTTGCCCAGATCATTGAGGCAGATGAAGTGCTTCTGTTTGAGAGAGCCACTTTTCTGGTGAGAGCTGCTAGCTATTGAAAACGGCTTTGTTGGATGAGTAGGAAATTATGTCATTTCTGGTGGTAATGTTTGTTACAGGTAATCTCTCACTACCAGTGCAAAGAGCAGCGTGATGCTCACCGCTTTGAGAAGATCAGCAACATCATCAAACAGTTCAAGCTCAGTTGTAGGTGAGGTCATCCTCCAGAAGGAACATGTCTCTTTGGTGACCTTACTGCATCTCGACCTGGTATCTCTCTTTGGTGTTTTCATGATGCAGTACTTTGGTGTTTGCAGTAAACTGGCAGCCTCCTTCCAGAGCATGGAGGTGAGGAACTCCAACTTTGCGGCCTTCATTGATGTCTTCACCTCTAATACATATGTTATGGTGATCATGTCGGACCCCTCCATACGTAAGTATAGCCATTTTTACTATTATTATTATTAAGGACTTGTTTGTACATGAGAAAATATATCTACTGTAAGTCAATCAATCAAATATATTTATAAAGCCATTTTTATATCAGCAGATGTCAAAGTGCTATACATACAGAAACCCAGCCTAAAAGCCCAAAGAGCAAGCGATGCAGATGTAGAAGTATGGTGGCTAGGAAAAACTCCCTAGAAAGGCAGGACCCTAGGAAGAAACTTAGAGAGGAACCAGGCTCTGAGGGGTGGCAAGTCATCTTCTGGCTGTGCCGGTTGGAGATTATAACAGGCCAGAATGTTCTCAAAGATATTCAAACATTCATAGATGACCAGCAGGGTTAAATAATAATCACAGTGGTTGTAGAGGGTGCAACAAGTTAGTACATCAGGAGTAAATGTCACTTGGCTTTTCATAGCTGGCCATTCAGAGGTCGAGACAGCAGATGCGATAGAAAGAGTTGAAAACAGCAGATCTGGGACAAGGTAGTACGTCCGGTGAACATGACACTCTAAATAATGTTGTCTCTACTTATAGCTTCTGCAGCCACACTCATTAACATCCGCAACGCCAGGAAACACTTTGAGAAGCTGGAGCGTCTGGATGGACCAAAGCACAGCCTGACCATGCGTATGCGCTAAGCACTGCATCTGGACCAGGGGGTGCCAGCCAGCTGAACCAATCAGTCCACAGACAGCTAACTGCAGGCTGTGGTCCAGCCTTGACCAACGCATATGAACAGCCCTGCACTGTGCTACCCTGTCTCACTCAATCACATGTTTTTCCTACAGAAGATTCTGTTTTCCTTTAAGTCAAATCTTTGTTGATCTCATGTATCATGAACTGTGATGCTTTTCTCAGACATGTCAGATTAAAAAAAAAAAATCTATATAGAAAAATCTATTAAATGCTCATATTTTACTGTTAGGGGATACCAATGCTGTCTTGGTCTGTCACAGTCACTCTGTAAATGGTAAGCACAGTATGTTGATTAAAAAAGGAGCCTCAGAAAAGATGTTCTGCTTTGCATAGTCAAGTGACTATCTTTACAATGATCTGCTGTTGTCAAGGCTAGTGTTACGTTACTATGTGGATGTGATGAGTGCTACCTCACCATGCCATCTCATGTAGTCAAGGCTTTGACGCTGAATTATATGAATCAGGGCTCTAAAACCATGTTCCTGGTGAGCTATGGTCCTGTAGGTTTTCACTCCAAACCCTAATATAGCAAACCTGTTTCTAACAATTAGCTGGTTGATAATCTGAACCAGATTAGTAACAAATGGGGTTGGAGCAAAAACCTATAGAAGGGTAGTTCTCCAGGAACATGGTTTGAGACCTGTCATCAATGCTTTGAGGTGATGGAAACTGGTGGGGGGTGGGATATGGGTGTGAGCTCAACAAATACAGTATCTCACACACTGTTGAACACTGGAAAACACATTTTGTGAAGACTTTAAACCTGGAATAGTGCATTCATGCATAAATAAAACATATTTAGAAATAAGTCTGGTGTGTTCTGCAACATGTGACAAGGAATATAATATGGTGTAGGTTTTGTTGATTTTTTTTTGGTACTTTTTACACCCTTTTTCGTGATATTCAATTGGTAGTTAGTCTTGTCCCATCGCTGCAACTCCCGTACGGACTCGGGAGGGGTGAAGGTCGAAAGCCATGTGGCAGGGTTGTCCTTCGAAACACGACCCTGCCAAGCCACACTGCTTCTTGACACACTGCTCGCTTAATAAGGATTAGACCCTTTTTTTTCAATTTTCGCATAAAATGACATACCCAAATCTAACTGCCTGTAGCTCAGGCCCTGAAGCAAGGATATGGATATTCTTGGTACCATTTGAAAGGAAACACTGAAGTTTATGGAAATGTGAAAGGAATGTAATAGAATATAACACAATAGATCTGGTAAAAGATAATACAAAACAAAAAAAAAACTTATTTTGTAATTTTTTTGTACCATCTTTGAAATGCAAGAGAAAGGCCATAATGTATTATTCCAGACCAGGTGCAATTTAGATTTTGGCCACTAGATGGCATCGGTGTGTGTGCAGCATTTTAGACTGATCCAATTAACCATTGCATTTCTGTTAATTTTTTTTGATCAAGACTGCTCAAATGTGCCTAATTTGTTTAACTTTTCATGTTCAAAATTGTGCACTCTCAAACAATAGCATGGTATTTTTTCACTGTAATAGCTACTGTAAATTGGACAGTGCAGTTAGATTAACAAGAATTTAAGCTTTCTGTCAATATCAGATATGTCTATGTCCTAGGAAATTTTCTTGTTACTTACAACCTCATGCTAATCGCATTAGCTCAACCATCCTGTGGAAGGGACACCGATCCCGAAGAAGTTATTAAATAGTTAGGACTCTTCAATCCCCATAACGGAAGTTTAACTTTACAGCGTGAATACAATTTAAAGGCAATGTTCCTGCTTTAGTGGAGACTCGCGTTCACGATAAACTCTGCATATATCGACTAGATCGGAAATTGACCCCTTTTGCACAAACTTATCACATAAACAGTGTACAAAACATTAAGAACACCTACTCTTTCCATGACAAACTGACCAGGTGAAAGTTATTTGATGTCACTTGTTAAATCCACTTCAAATCAGTGTAGAAGGGGAGACAGGTTAAAGAAGGATGTTTAGGCCTTGAGACATTGTGTATGTTTGCCATTCAGAGGATGAATGGGCAAGCTAAATTATATGTGCATTTGAACGAGGTATGGTAGTAGGTGCCAGGCACATCGGTTTGTGTCAAGAACTGCAACGCTGCTAGGTTTTTCCACAAGGGATCCCGTGAATATCAAGAATGGTCCACCACCCAAAGGATATCCAGCCAACTTGACACAACTGTGGGAAGCAATGGAGTCAACATGGGCCAGCATACCTGTGGAACGCTGTCGGCACCTTGTAGAGTCCATGCCCCGACGAATTGAGACTACTGTTCTGAGGGCAAAAGGGGGTGGGGGTGCAACCAATGTCCCCTCTATTTCCGGCACTGGGCACATTTCAGGTCTGCTGAGCGCTAACTTTAACATTGTGAACACGGAGGCTGTACCTGCTTTAAGTTAACAGTTTTAACAGTGGCCAAGTAGGCTACTGGGGCTATTTCATCATAATGTAGGCCTAACAGAGTGGCCTACCATCAAAAACAATGGAGAAAATGCATCCCATAACGTTTTAACATGGAAATAGCTGTTATTATTCAGCCTACAGTAGCAGCAAATGTGCGGTGTTTAATGTAGGCCTTGAGACGTTTGGGGAAAAAACATGCAGGACTTGACATTAACCTGTTTATCCATTTGTCCTTGTCCTTCAGACAAGGAGGTGACTAAATGTTGTGTTTCATTATTATTCCCATACCATTAGGGAATCAGACAAATTCTGCTACCCTCTGCCTATTGGCTACTTAGTTTATTCAAGACCATTTTAAAATATGCTGTCCCTTATAGACAAAAAAAAAGCTATTTACCTGAAATGCAGACTTTTGAGCTCTTTTAGGAAGCAACTATTCCCCTATTGTTGATTAGAAATTAGCTGTAACTGGGCTAATAACTCACTAACTGGCAAAGAATATGAACAAATATGCACAGGTGGCTGGCTACATGTAGCTCCCGCTTTGATCTCAAAACAAGAAAATCTGCAGGTTTGATTGGCTATGGCGCACCAGGATTAAGAGTATGGGGCTGAAAGGCGCTGGTCAATCTGCCGTCTGCATTGACTTTACAGGATTTACGGTGATATGGCCCTGCAGAAGTCAAGACATTCATGCTTCTTGCGCTTCGCAGAGCTGTTATGAAGGAAAATGTCAAGGAAGCGAGTTTGTGTTTATACAAGACCTCCTGCCCTCCCCCACCGTCAACCAATCATGTCAATGCGGAGCTATACGGAGACCTCCGCGCTGTTACATTTGAGAGGCGCACAGCGATGCGGTAAACGGCTCAATTTGGGCCTGCGTCCGTCAAAAGACTTCGCAATTGCGTCACACTGTCCATAAGGAGCTCCAGACCAAATGTTTCGTATCAAGCATAAATTGGCATTTAGTCGTACATGTCAATGCAATTCTACTCCAAGGCGCTCTGCCAACAAGATAATTCCTTGCGGTTAGTTAATTTTGTTTCGGTATGTTACATTGAAAGCGGCAAGAATTGTTGATTCTAGAACAATTTCGACAGCAGCGCGAAACGTTGATCGTGTTAAAGGGGAAAACTAGTTGACTTCAATGTCGTGCTTCTCTGCGGAATATTTCATCTGCGCGGCATTTTAGAAAGAACATTGGGTGCAACTCAATTTTACGGTGTTCTTAACGTCTTTAATAGTCAGTGTACGCGGCTGCTGTTCATCGATCCTGTTGATTAGCCAGCCACTTTATCCCCACCTATATGTACATGCCTACATCAATTACCTAGTATCACTGCACACCGACTCGGTGGTGTTACCCGGTGTATGTAACCAAGTTGTCGTTACTGTGTATTTATTCCTCGTTAATTCAAATATTTATTTCATGAAGGGCCGTAGTAAGCAAGCATATCAGTATTAGTCTACACCCGTTTACGAAGCATGTGACAAATAAACATGTATTTGATTGATTTGCATCGGTCAACGCTTCTTATGTCTTCTCAATTAGGAAGTACCTACACATTTAAATTGCACTACAGCGCTGATCTTCAGTGTCACGGATTTAATCGATCCCATGGGTGCAACTCTTTATTTACTCAGAATTAATTATTTGCCCAGCACCAGTGTTGAAATTTGACAAGTGCATCTCACACACACCTTAGCTTGGGGTACTTTTCTATAAATCACAATTGATGCTGCATTAAAAGCAAATCTTTAAACATAACTCCTCTCAAAAATATCTTAATTGTATTAAAAAAAAAGAAATAAACTTGCATAATGCACATATACATTCTCAATATCATTCTTATGATATCATTCTCATTCTTAATTATTGCAATCTTCAATGAAATGTTATGCGAAAAGTCTTCTCCTGCTCTTTGCGTCGGTTGTCACAGAGTTTGGACACATCCTCCACCCTTCTCTGTAGAAGCACTGAGGATAGACATATTACAGAGTTAATATGGATTGAAGGATGTCAACTTTATCAGAAGCAAGGGTCAAGTTAAAGTTGTTTACTCAAAACCACATGGGTTAAATACTGACCCGAGTTCTGGTCAATCCATTGAAGAGAGTCCATGTGGGCATTGAGAATTTTACAGATCTGCTGAAGCTAAGGAGAGAGAAAAAAAAGTGTTAGAATAACTATTTACACATTTCCTCTTCCCAAAATAAACAAACCAGGTAACCACAGTAAAGAACATGTGATATATTTGCTTTAGAATAACTGTAGAAATACATTTCTCATCTTTATTTAACCAGGTAAGCTAGTTGAGAACAAGTTCTCATTTACAACTTTGACCTGGCCAAGAAAAAGCAAAGCAGTGCGACAAAAACAGAGTTACACATGGGATAAACAAACGTACAGTCAACAACACAATAGAAAAAAAATGAAAAAAGAAAGTCTATATATAGTGTGTGCAAATGGCATGAGGTAGGCAATAAATAGGCCATAGTAGCAAAGTAATCACAATTTAGCATATTAACACAAGTGATAAATGACAAGATGATGTGCAAGTAGAGATACTGGTGTGCAAAAGAACAGAAAAGTAAATAAAAACAATATGGGGATGAGGTAGGTAGATTGGGTGGGCTATTTACAGATAGACTTTGTACAGCTGCAGCAATCAGTTAGCTGCTCAAATAGCTGATGTTTAAAGTTAGTGAGGAAAATAAGTCTACAGCGATTTTTGCTAAAGTTCCAGTCACTGGCAGCAGAGTACTGGAAGGAAAGGCGGCTAAAGTAGGTGTTGGCTTTGGTGCTGACCAGTGAGATATACCGGATGGAGCGCGTGCAACGGGTGGGTGTTATTAGCATGACCATTGAGCTGAGATATGGCGGGGCTTTACCTAGCAAAGACTTATAGATGACCTGGAGCCAGTGGGTCTGGCAACGAATATGTGGCGAGGTCCAGCTGACTAGAGCATACAGGTCGTAGTGGTGGGTGGTATAAGGGGCGTTGGTAACAAAACGGATGGCACAATGATAGACTGCATCCAATTTGCTGAGTAGAGTATTGGAAGCTATTTTGTAAATGACATGGCCGAAGTCGAGGATCAGTAGGATAGTCAGTTTTACAGGGTAAATTTGGCGGCGTGAGCCGATTCTAGATTTGATTTTGGATTGGAGATGTTTAATATGAGTCTGGAAGGAGAGTTTACAGTCTAGCCAGACACCTAGAAATGTGTAATTGTCCACATATTCTAGGTCAGAACCGTCCAGAGTAGTGAGGCTAGTCGGGCGGGTGCGGGCAGCGAACAGTTGAAAAGCATGTATTTGGTTTTACTAGCGTTTAAGAGCAGTTGGAGGCCACAGAAGGAGTGTTGTATGGCATTGAAGCTCGTTTGAAGGTTAGTTAACAGTGTTTAAAAAAAGGCCAGATGTATACAGAATGGTGTCGTCTGCGTAGAGGTGGATCAGGGAATCACCCGCAGCAAGAGCGACATCATTGATATATACAGAGAAAGGACTCGGCCCGAGAATTGAACCCTGTGGTACCCCCATAGAGACTGCCAGAGGTCCGGACAACATGCCCTCCGATTTGACACACTGAACTCTGTTTGCAAAGTAGTTGGTGAACCAGGCAAGGCAGTCATTTGAGAAACCAAGGCTATTGAGTCTGCTGATAAGAATGTGGTGATTGACAGAGTCGAAAGCCTTGGCCAGGTCAATGAAGACGGCTGCACAGCACTGTCTTTTATCGATGGCAGTTATATTGTTTAGTACCTTGAACGTGGCTGAGGTGTACCCGTGACCAGCTCGGAAACCAGATTGCACAGCGGAGAAAGTACGATGGGATTCAAAATGGTCCGTGATCTGTTTATTAACTTGGATTTCGAAGACTTTAGAGGCAGGGCAGGATGGATATATAAGTCTAACAGTTTGGGTCCCGAGCATCACCCCCTTTGAAGAGGGAGATGACCGTGGCAGCCAGCAATCTTTAGGGATCTCGGATAATACGAAAGAGGTTGAACAGACTGGTAGTAGGGGTTGCAACAATGGCAGCGGATAGTCTTAGAAAGAGGGTCCAGATTGTATAGCCCAGCTGACTTGTACGGGTCCAGGTTTTGCAGCTCTTTCAGACATCTGCTATCTGGATTTGGGTGAAGGAGAAGCTGGGGAGGCTCGGGTAATGTAGTTGCTGTTGGCCGGGGTAGCCAGGAGAAAAGCATGGCCAGCCGTAAAGAAATGCTTATTGAAATGTTCAATTATCATGAATTTATCGGTGGTGACCGTGTTACCTTGCCTCAGTGCAGCTGGGAGGAGGTGCTCTTGTTCTCCATGGACAGTGCCCCAAAACTTTTTGGAGTTAGAGCTACAGGATGCAAATTTCTGTTTGAAAAAGCTAGCCTTTGCTAGATACTGCGTCTATTGGTTCCTGACTTCCCTGAACAGTTGCATATCGGTGACTATTCGATGCTATTGCAGTCCGCCACAGGATATTTTTGTGCTGTTCAAGGGCAGTCAGGTCTGGAGTGAACCAAGGGCTATATATGTTCTTAGTTCTACATTTTTTTTAAAAAAAGGGGCTTGCTTATTTAAGATGGTGAGGAAATTACTTTTAAAGAACGACCAGGCATCCTCGACTGACGGGATAAGATAATATCCTTCCAGGATACTCGGGCCAGGTCGATTAGAAAGGCCTGCTCACAGAAGTGTTTTAGGGAGCGTTTGACAGTGATGAGGGGTGGTCGTTTGACCGCGGACCCATAGCGGATGCAGGCAATTTACATAAGTAAAAGCACTGGCAGAAAGGTATTCAAAAGACATCGGTCTGTTTTTCCTTCTCACCGGGTCACTGTTATCAGCTGGCCCGCTGGATGTATTCAGGTGTTCAATGATCTCCTTTAGATCTTGGGACATCCTCTTCAGCTGGGCGTCCACGTTCTCTGCAAGCTTGTACCTGCAGAAAGAGATATTGCATAAAGATGAGATATCACTTAGTCATGATTCAGTTCACTGTGCATTGGTTTTCACTCAGAAAGACCTTTGGTAAAACCTTACGTCCTCTCGCGTTCCTCGTCTGCGTTCTGCATGTAGATGGTTCCACTCTGTTCTTTGACAGACTCCTCCAGTGGGGACAGCAGGTCCTCCAGCTCCTTCTGTTGTGACAGGATGAAGTCCAGTTCCTGGTCCAGCCTGGGACGGGGTAGAGAGCAGAAACACAAAGTCATACAATAAACATTGACAATTACAATAGATCTACTTACAGGTAAGACAGAATTCGGAATGATCTGATATATTCAAATACATTATATGAAATAAAGCTGTTAACCGCTACCTTCTTTGGTCCAATTTCACTTTCTCCATCTCCCTGTGCAGTGATGTGATCTGTAACGAGATGAACACGCCCTTCAAACATCTGCCATGAAGAGACCTCAATGTTCAACTTCATATGAGATTAAAACAAATAGCATTGCCTAGCTTCTAGTGGTGCAGTTACGAGAAGTGCCACTATAATGACATGTCTGTTTACCTTCTCTCCGTTCTCCACCAGCGTGCGGTCCCAGGCGTTGACCTGGGTAGCTTGCTGTAAGAAATGCCTCTCCTGGTCCTCCAGCTCAAGACTCCACTTGTTAATGAGACCCTCTAGTTGGATATATGACATCACTGGAGGAGCACTGCAGGGGGAGGAGTAAGGGACCAGTCACAAATCAGTCACATACAGAGCAGAAATTATTGGGGGTGTAGCGAAATGCTTGTGTTCCTAGCTCCAACACTGCAGTAATATCTAACAATACACACAAATAAAAAAAAAAGTCATAGAACAGATTTAAGAAATATTAGGATGAGCAATGTGTGTACACAGGTTTTCCTTTCTGTTTTCTATGAGTTTGCCTACAACTCCAACACCTGCGGAAAGTACCTGGATGTGCGTATGTTCTTCAGCTTTTGTACACACACACACACACCGGAAAGTATTCAGACCACTAGACCTTTTCCACATTTGGTTACTTTACATTTTATTATAAAATGTATGAAATAAAACCAGGTTTAGAAATGTTTGCAAATTTATCAAAGAAACAGAAATACCTTATTTAAATAAGTATTCAGACACTTTATGAAACTCAAAATTAAGCTCAGGTGTATCCTGTTTCCATTGATGATCCTTGAGATGTTTCTACAACTTCATTGGTGTCCACCTGTGGGACAGTCGACAATGCATGTCAGAACAAAAACCAAGCCACTAGGTCAAAGGAATTGTTTGTAGAGCTCCGAGACAGGATTGTGTCGAGGCACAGATCTGGGGAAGGGTACCCAAAAACGTCTGCAGCATTGAAGGTCCCCCCCAAAAAATGGCCCCCATCATTCTTAAATGGAAGTTTGTTATCACAGACTTCCTAGAGATTGATGAGGGAAAAAAACAATAGAATACATTTTAGAATAAGGCTGTAACATAACAAAATTTTGAAAAAGTCAAGGGGTCTGAGTACTTCCCGGAGGCACTGTACGTGATGGGATGTACAGACAATATCGATACATCTGTATTATACAGTATATGTACAGCAATAGTTAAATAGGATAGGCCTTGACTAGAATACAGTAAATACATATGAAGTGGGTAAAACAGTATTTAAACATTGGTTACTTTAATAGTGTTCCATGACTACGTACACGGATTTCAGTTTACTTCCAGAATTGAATTAATTGAAATTGAATTAACCCCAACCCTAAATACAATGGTTAAGGATACAAATACAGTGAGAGATATTGCAGTGAGTGATTGTAATAAACTGGACAGGCTGAACCCTGCAGTACCTTGCTGTAACAGTAGCAATGGTTGTGGCTACGCCAGTGATGGGGGCCGTTACACCAATGCCAATGGCGCCCGCAGGTTTCATAGCCAGTGAGAAACCTGTGGTTGTGGTAGGGGCAGCTAAAACAAACACTACAATGAGGAATTCACAAATATGACAAAAATACTTCATGAACAACCCCATATACACAATTTTGCATAAACAGGCAACAATATCAAGCTCTAGTTATTCTAATAATCCTGCATGATAAAACAGTGAACCTGTATAGTACCTGTGCCAACTGGGGCAGTAGTTGTGGCAGTGACTGCTCCCAGGGGTTTGAGCATGAAGCCCAGGGTACTTCCCGCTGTTGAGGTGGCAGCCGGGGCAGCGGAGGTAGGGGCAGCGCCCACTAACCAGAAGAGAGTCAAGAAATTAAATTGCACCACAGAATGTTAGAATGCCAATATAACCTTATTTTTGAGTTTTCCAACACTTGATATTTCAAGCAAGAGCTCGCTAGTAGGAAATAAAACTCACAAAATCCTGTGATTGCTGCTGTAGCAGGAGCTGCTGTTGATGCTGGTACAGCAAAGAGAGAAGAACCTAATGAGGCTTGGGTAGCCGGGGCAGTTGCAGTCGGGGCTGGAGTAGCTTGAGAGAAAAGAATTGATCATCTTAAACTCATAGCTGTTAATAGTTTAAAAACAGGGACACACCCCCTTAAAAAAAACAGCACATTTTCAGTTTACAAAAATAAAATCTACAATTTGTCAGATATTCTTTTCATATATGACAAATGTCTCCGATTCCCCCATTTACCAGAAGGTTTGACGCCAAAAGCGAATCCTCCAACCTGGGTTGTGGTTGGTACAGCTGTTGAGGCCACAGAGTTCAGAGTCAGACCTGAGTAAAGACAAAATACTATTATTCAGGATGAAAAAAACCTCTGATGTAAAGTAATAATGGTATTTATAGTACATTACCCATGATCTGATAAACAGATGAGGAGCTCAGAAAACTCACTTGTGGGCTGGGTCCCCAGGGAGAGGCTGGCAGGTGTGCCGTTTCCAAATGAGAAGCCCCCTCCTACGGTTACAGTAGGGGCTGGGGCTGTGGTGGCCTGGACCTTGGCTGCACCAAAACTAAACCCACCTCCCATAATTTGGGTGGCTTCAGCAGGAGTTCCTAAAGAGAGTCCACCAGCTGCAGCAGGTTGGGTCTGGGGCTGAGTTTGGGCAACAGGGGCTCCAAGCCCCCCTGCGGTCCCAAAGCTGAACCCCCCTCCTGCAGGGGCAGCAGTGGTTTGTGTGGCGAGACCCCCACCAAGTCCAAAGCCTGTCCCAGAGGAGGGGGTTGCCATCCCCATAGTTAGCCCAGTCAGTGCAGGTTGAGAGGCGACTGGTGTACCCAGATTGAGTTTAGCAATGGGAGTCCTAAAGACAAAAGAGAAAATATGATTACAATCCTACTGTAAGCTACACAGGCAACAACCTACCAAGTTTATTTTATTTAACTAGGCAAGTTAGTTAAGAAAAAAAATATTTACAACAACTGCCTACCCCGGCCAAACCCGGACGACGCTGGGCCAATTGTGCGCCGCCCTATGGGACTCCCAATCACAGCCGATGTGATACAGCCTGAATTCGAACCAGGGACCGTAGCAACACCTCTTGCACAGACACGCAGTGCCTTAAGCCACTCAGGAGTTTGTTCAGATCACCATCAATGCTACCCTAAGATAAAATAACTACCCAAACATCCATGCAATCTACATCATCGAACAGACCCACCCAAAAGAGAAGCCTCCTCCTGCAGGAGTACTGCTCTGTGCAGGGGTCCCAAAGCTGAACCCTCCAGTTGGGTTTGTGCTACCCTGGGTGGGCATAGCAAACAGCCCAGAGCTCTGGGGGGCAGCTACTGGGGCCTGGGGAGTGCTAGGGGTTCCGAAAGAGAAGCCACCACCTGGAGCTGCAGCACTAGGCATCCCAAAGCCTGTGGCTGGGGCAGTTGCAGCTGTGGTTTTGGGAGCTCCAAAGCTGAATCCAGTACTGGACGCTTGTCCAAAGTTGAATCCTCCACTCATTGTCCTATCCAGAAAGAGAACAAGGGAAAGAATAATACAATGACATATCGTACCAATATCATTATTGTCCCTTCCAACATCTTCATCCACTAACACAGCTTGGCTAGAAACAGAGAAGAGATTCAGCTGGACATGGGAATGACCTGTCCTGATAACAAAAACTTGCCAGAAGATACCGACCCTACCATCACGCTTGTTTACACGGACTTGCACTTGGGTCGGAACACAACCACGGTTACATTAAAACACATTGGAGGCTCATGCTAGTTTGCAGTAGCCACCACAGACATTTTGGAATGGCAGTGTCAGCCAATCAGCTCCTTTCTTGTTCAACTCAACACCCCATTCCATTATGGGTGTGGGGGCTACTGCTAACTAGCATGAGGCAGAAAATTTCGGATTTCCGAGAAAACTAGCATTATTTCAATCTCCTCGATGGAACAGTGTGGATAAAGATCATATACAGTAGGATATCCCATCCCCGCATTGAGCGGTACATTTTCCGACCAGTATCTGGCGCCGGTTCCACGGCCTCTTTAGATATAACTATGATTTAACATGATTGCGTTCCGATCCCTGTGTAGTTCGGTGTGAACGGTAGGGTTGGTATCGAAACAGTAGGGCTGGTATCTTCTGGCAACATGCTAACAGACTAATTTAGCTAGCTAACTACATTTTGAGCTAGCATTTTTTACACTGATGTATAAATAGCAAAGGGGAGAACGGTATCAAGCTAGTTGACATTCAGCAAATAAATTGCCTATATGGCAGCTAGCTAGCTAACGTTACCAAACTAGCACATTTTATTTGGCTAGCTAGTCAGCTATGGTTGGTTAGCTACAAAAATACGAATGAGTTAGAAAACTAACGTTAGATGGCTAACAAAACGCCATATATTAAATCTCCAGCCAAACAAATGTACACATGTTCGTTCACTGGCGTTGAACAAATGGATAACATAACCATACCTTTCGTTTTCTTCAGACAACAAATTAAATTGAAAAACGCACGTTATCTGCGTGGAGTTTCAACGAGCGCTTTTATGGTTGCGAAAACGACAACACTGGCAGGTCCACAAACGCCCAGAATGTGAGAGCGCCATCTGCTGTGATGGAGTGTGGAGCTAGACCATGCTGCAACTCAGGACAAGTAGTAGTATTAGTATATATATTGTTTTTGGTAGTATTGCAGCGTTTTTTTTGTTGTTTTTTTTTGGGGGGGAGGGTCAAATAGGTATCTACTTATTTAACTAATTAAGTACAGAAAAATACATAGAGTATTTATCTTCCGTCAAACTCACCAGGTTCTAGAAAAGCCCCCTTCAATGTAGACCTGTGCTTCTTGTGTGCTTCTTCCCAGGCCATATTACGACTGGACATGCCATTAATTAATTCAAAGGAATGCTCCACATTGTACCAAATTAATCACATTCCTCTGTACAGTGCATTCGGAAAGTATTCAGACCCTTTCCCCACACGTTGTTACATTACAGCCTTAATCTAAAATGGATTAAAGAGAAAAAAGAAAAAAAATCAATCTACACTAAATACCCCATATAAAGGCAGGGAAAAAACAGGTTTTTCGAAATTTGTGCACATTTATTTAAAATTAAAAACAGAAATACCTTATTATCATAAGCATTCAGACACTTTGCTATGAGATTCGAAATTCAGCTTAAGTGCATCCTGTTTCCATTGATCATCCTGGAAATGTTTCTCCAACTTGAAGTCCATCTGTGGTAAATTCAGTTGACTGGACATGATTTGGAAAGGCACACACCTGTCTATATAAGGTACCACAGTTCATGTCAGAGCAAAAACCAAGCCATGAGATCGAACGAATTGTGCCGAGGCAGGATTGTGTCGAGGCAAAGATCTGTGGAAGGGTATCAAAAGATGTCGGGAGCATTGAAGGTCCCCAAGAACACAATGGCCGCCATCATTCTTAAATGGAAGAAGTTTGGAACCACCAAGACTTTTCAAAGATCTGGCCGCCTGGCCAAACTGAGCGATCGAAGAAGGGCCTTGGTCAGGGAGGTGACCAAGAACCCGATGGTCACTTTGACAGAGCTCCAGAGTGGCGATGGGAGAACCTTCCAGAAGGACAACCATCTCTGCAGCACTCCACTCTGCACCACTCCTCAGTACAAGGCATATGACAGCCTACTTTAGTAAAAGGCACCTAAAGGACTCAGACGATGAGAAACAAGATTTTCTGGTCTGATGAAACCAAGATTGAACACTTTGGCCTGAATGCAAAGCGTCACATCAAGAGGAAACGTGGCTCCATCCCTACGGTGGTATTTGTCCTTTTGATTCAGTCACTAATGAACACTAACATAGACAAAGTAGACTCCTCAATGTAGCATTTAGCTCCTGCAAGTCCAGATAATGAAGCCCATGAGAGCCAAAGCTGTCTGCCATCCCCTCATCTCATCTTTCTCCCTCACAGAGCTCTCTGACAAACTGTGGCAGACAGTCTCCACTTAGTGAACACAGTCTGAGCGGAGTGCTTAGAAAGCCTGAGGGGCTTGTGGCTGAGAGCATTCTCAGAATCTAGACTAGTGAACAGCATCCAATGATCTGCTATCTGGGTTCACCATGAATTAATCACTACTCCACCAAAACACCTCTGTATGGATGGAGAATACATCCATCCAACTAACACGGAAGTTAGATAGGCATTAGGTACCACAGTGATAGTTGCACTATCACTGTACAGCAGCCTATTGTTACTTTATGGATTGATACTTGTGAATGCAAGCAACGAGACCATGCTGGTATCTGGAGAAAAGTAAGCAAATGTATTTGGGTAAATTGGCAAACCGCACTGTAGTAAAAATCCTAGGGTGGTGCGACCCATCACTCTTTCCCTCCAGTGTAGAGAAAAGCCCGCAGGCAGACAGTCCACAGAGCATACATCCCTTCAGACCCCCGCAGCACACAATGAACACAGGGAAACAGAACCACCAATCACTATGCTAATGTTGTCTGCTTGTCAAGGGACAAATACTTTATGATCATGAATGAAATAAGGTTCTACAATGTATACTAAACAAAAACACATGTAAAAGTGTTGGTCCCATGACCTGAAATAAGACCCCAGAAATTGTTTCACACCTTCAAAAAGCACAGGTGCACCTTGTGCTGGGGACAATAAAAGGACACTGTGCAGTTGTCACACAGCATAATGCCACAGACATCTTAAGTTTTGAGGGAGCGTGCAATTGGAATGCTGGCTGTAGGAACATCCACCTGAGCTGTTGCCAGATAATTGAAAGTTTATGGTAGAGAAATTAACTGGCTGTGTTGTATTAGAGAATTTGGCAGTACGTCCAACCGGCCTCAACCCCAGACCACATGTATGGCGTCATGTGGGCGAGCGGTTTGCTGATGGCAACGTTGTGAATACTGTGCACCATGGTGGCGGTGGGGTTATGGTATGGACAGGTATACGCTAGACAATGAACACAATTGCATTTTTATCTATGGCAATTTTGATTGCAGAGATACCTTGATGAGATCCTGAGGATCTGTACACGTCCCAGTTCTTCAATGGCATGCTTACGCAAACACGTCACCCATTGAGCATATTTGGGATACTCTGGATGAACCTGTACGACAGCGTGTTCCAGTTCCCGCCAATATCCAGCAACTTCACACAGCCATTGAAGAGTGGGACAACATTCCATAGGCCACAATCAACAACCTGATCAACTCGACACAAAGCAAATAGTGGTCACCAAACACTGACTGGTTTTCTGAGCCACAAAAAAAAATAAAAAAAAATAGTGACCAAGAGATCTGTATTCAGTCATGTGAAATCCATAAATTAATTTCAACTGATTTCCTTTGTACAGCATTATATGAACTCTTTAAAATCATTGCATTTATATTTGTGCAATAAAGACATGCCTAAGTACAAATAAAAAGCAGATTTGTATGCATTGTTTTATTTATTGTTCTCTTTATGTATAAAGCACTGCAGAGTAAACATTTATACACAAGACAAAAACGCATTGGTATGGTAACGCCGCTATATGGAATGCAGAAATATGTCAGCTATATTTTTTGGAAACATTACTGTGCAACAGAATATAGCATGAAGACAAAATGAAAAGGCACAACAAATGAAACTGAACTCAGTAAGCTCCCCCTTTCTTCCAGAGTAAGACATCTTTAGTCCAATACAAAAATGCTAGACAAGACACCTAGCTCCTTTCAGCTTACTAGCTAGCATAATTGAAAAAAAACAGAAACAGAATACCCTTCAGGCTTGGTCATTACTAAGGTTTGACCTTATGGCTTCTGTGTAGAGATATGCAGCTGTTGCCAAGACCAGCTATAAATATATGCTTGCATTTCAATAGGGCAGAGGGGAAAGTTAATACTCCACAATTTCAGTTTAACCAAGTTAAAGCTTGTCATCCACTGTAAGGGATGTTATGAATATGTAGTGTGAACAGCAAGCATATAGTTGTAACAGTAAAAACGCACATACCATACAGCATTCTGAAACAAATGGAGTGTTGCATATTGAGAAGTAACATACCAAGTTGTCCTCTAACAGGCCTAGTCTTCTTCAGAAACATGCTATGGGCTTCACTTAAGAATACTACAAAATATTTTGCAAACATATTGCTGTTCAAAACGAGGTTGAAGTAACACTGGCACTTTTAGTAACATTTTCTTCCACGTCTTTCTAAATTCCCAGGTCGCCCTTCATCAAGCAAATGGCTTATGGGTAGTTTGTCGATGCCAAAGTGACACAGCATCTTGGTTAAGGCCACTTCATCCCCCGGCCCATCAAGCATGCGAACACCGTCATTACCATTTTGGACTTGACCTCCACCAGGTCGTCTGGGAGAGCGTAGACACACACCCCGATCTTCCTCGCCATGGAAATGGCATATCTAAGAGTAGAAATAAGTGGTTTCATTTAATATTGATCAGCACTTTCTTGCATGACAAGACATTGACATTTGTTGAATATTCATTCGCATGACTTCTTAATATATTAGTGTGCCTTCAAAGTATTCATACACCTCGACTTACTCCAGTGTTACAGCCTGAATTCAAAATGAAAAGACCTCATCCGCCTATATACACCCCATAAATGACAAAGTCAAAACATGTATAGACATTGAAAATGAAATACTGAAATCTAATTTACATAAGTATTCACACCAAGTCAACACTTTATAAGCGTTTATAGCTCTGAGTCTAATTATCTGAAAATTTGGTCGGTGGCTTCCTATGGATTGTGTGACGAAACTGCGGAGCCTCCGGAGGCCAAATTGAGCTCCGTACTGCATTCAAATTTTGTAACAATGAGGGCTCCGTTTAGCTCCGTATTGACATGATTGGTTGACAGTAGGTGGGGGCAGGAGGTCCTGTACAGTGCATTTAGAAAGTATTCAGATCCCTTCACTAACATGGTTACATTACAACCTTATTCAACACAATACCCCATAATGACAAAGCAAAACAGGTTGTTGCAAATGTATTAAAAATAGAACAGAAACACCTCATTTACATAAGCATTCTGACCCTTTGCTAGTAGACTTGAAATTGAGCTCAGTTGCCATTGATCATCCTTGAGATGTTTCTACAACTTGGCATCCACCTGTGGTAATTTCACTTTATATGACATGATTTATAAGGGGACACACCGATCGACATAAAAAAAAGGTCCCACAGTTCACATAGCATGTCAGAGCAAAAATCAAGCCATGAGGTTGAAGGAACTGTACGTAGAGATCCGAGACAGGATTGTGTCGAGGCACAGATCTGGGTAAGTGTACTAAAACATTTCTGCAGCATTGAAGGTCCAAGAACACAGTGGCCTCCATTCTGAAACGGAAGACGTTTGGAACCACCAAGACTCTTCCTAGAAGAGCCCCGTCGCGGACTAGGATGTCTTGCTCTCAGACAGACTAAACAACTTCTTTGCTCGCTTTGAGGACAATACAGTGCCACTGAGACGGCCTGCAACCAAAACATGCTCCTTCACTGCAGTCGACGTGAGTAAAACCCTCGCAAGGCTGCAGGCCCTGACAGCATCCCCAGCCGCATCCTCAAAGCATGCGCAGACCAGCTGGCTGGTGTGTTCAGACATATTCAATTAATCCTTATCCCAGTCTGCTGTTCCTACATGCTTGAAGAGGGCCACCATTGTTCCTGTTCCCAAGAAAGTTAAGGTAACTGAGCTAAACGACTACCTTCCCGTAGCACTCACTTCCGTCCTCATGAAGTGCTTTAAGACTGGTCAAGGACCATATCCCCTCCACCCTACCTGACACCCTAGACCCACTCCAATTTGCTTACCACCCCAATAGGTCCACAGACGACGCAATAGCAACCACAATGTCCTAACCCATCTGGACAAGAGGAATACCTATGTGAGAAAGCTGTTCATTCACTACAGCTCAGCATTTAACACCATAGTACCCTCCAAACTCGTCATCAAGCTCGAGAACCTGGGTCTCGACCCCGCCCTGTACAACTGGGTACTGGATTTCCTGACGGGCCGCCCCCAGGTGATAAGGGTAGGAAACATCGCCACCCCGCTGATCCTCAACAATGGGGCCCCACAAAGGGGGGGGGGGGGGGGGCAGTGAGCCTTTTCCTGTACTCCCTGTTCACCCACAACTGCTTGGCCATGCACGCCTCCAACTCAATCATCAAGTTTGCAGACACTACAGTGGTAGGCTTGATTACCAACAACGACGAGACGGCCTACAGGGAGGAGGTGAGGGCCCTCGGAGTGTGGTGTCAGGAAAATAACCTCACATTCAATGTCAACAAAACAAAGGAGATGATCGTGGACTTCAGGAAACAGCTGAGGGAGCACCCCCTTATCCACATTGACGGGACAGTAGTAAGTTGTGTTCCTCGGCGTACACATCATGGACAAACTGAAATGGTCCACCCACACAGACAGCGTGGTGAAGGCGGCGCAGCAGCGCCTCTTCAACCTCAGGAGGCTGAAGAAATTCTGCTTGTCACCAAAAGCACACAAACTTCTACAGATGCACAATCGAGAGCATCCTGTCGGGCTGTATCAACGCCTGGTACGGCAACTGCTCCGCCCACAACCGTAAGGCT
Source organism: Oncorhynchus clarkii lewisi (assembly GCF_045791955.1). Classification (NCBI taxonomy): domain Eukaryota; kingdom Metazoa; phylum Chordata; class Actinopteri; order Salmoniformes; family Salmonidae; genus Oncorhynchus; species Oncorhynchus clarkii. The sequence continues at coordinate 28,605,233 of NC_092158.1, forward strand.
CTCCAGAGGGTAGTGAGGTCTGCACAACGCATCACCGGGGGCAAACTACCTGCCCTCCAGGACACCTACACCACCCGATGTCACAGGAAGGCCATAAAGATCATCAAGGACAACCACCCGAGCCACTGCCTGTTCTCCCCGCTATCATCCAGAAGGCGAGGTCAGTATAGGTGCATCAACGCAGGGACAGAGAGACTGAAAAACAGCTTCTATCTCAAGGCCATCAGACTGTTAAACAGCCACCACTAACATTGAGTGGCTGCTGCCAACATACTGACTCAACTCCAGCCACTTTAAAAATGGAAAATTGATGTAAAAAATGTATCACTAGCCACTTTAAACAATGCCCGTTAATGTTTACATACCCTACATAACTCAGCTCATATGTATATACTGTACTCGATACCATCTACTGCATCTTGCCTATGCCGTACTGTACCATCACTCATTCATATATCTTTATCATCCGTTTAGACTTCTGTGTATAAGGTAGTTGTGAAATTGTTAGATTACTCGTTGGTTATTACTGCATTGTCGGAACTAGAAGCACAAGCATTTCGCTACACTCGCATTAACATCTGCTAACCATGTGTATGTGACAAATAAAATTTGATTCTTAGAAGTGGCCGCCCGGGAGAAGGATCTCGGTCAGAGAGGTGAACAAGAACCCGATGGCAACTCTTCCAGACCTCCAGAGTTCTTCTGTAGAGATGGGAGAACCTTCCAGGACAACATCTCCGCAGTACTCCACCAATCAGACTTTCATGGTAGAGTGGCCAGATGGCAGCCAATTCTCAATGAGAGGCACAACTGGCTGCTTGGATTTTGCCAAAAGGCACCCAAAGGACTTAAGACCATGAGAAACAAGATTCTCTGGTCTGATGAAAACAAGACTGAAATCTTTGGCCTGAATGCCAAGCGTCACATCAGGACGAAACCTGCCACTATCCCTACGGTGAAGTATGGTGGACAGGGAGACTAGTCAGGATCACGGCAGGGACAGGGAGACTAGTCAGGATCGATCGAGGGAAAGATTAACAGAGCAAAGTACAGCGAGATCCTTGATGAAAACCTGCACCAGAGTGCTCAGAACCTCAGACTGGGGCCAAAGTTCACCTTCCAACAGGACAACGACCCTAACCCCACAGCCAAGGCCACCTGGGACAAGTCTCTGAATTTTCTTGAGTGGCTAAGCCAGAGCTCAGACTTGAACCCGATTGAACATCTCTGGAGAGACCTGAAAATAGTTGAGCAGCGATGCTCCCTATACAATCTGACCAAGCTTGAACGGCTCTGCAGAGAAGAATCTCCCCAAATACAGGTGTGCCAAGATTGTAGTCGTCATACCCAAGACTCGAGGCTGTAATAGCAGCCAAAGGTGCTTCAACGAAGTACTTAAAGGATCTGAATACTTATACAAATGTGATGTTTATTTTGAATCAATTTGCACCAAGAAAAATGTTAACCCTTTCTCACCAAGCAGTACTGCTTCTTGACACTGCTCACTTAACCAGGGATCCAACCGCACCAATGTGTCAGAGGAATTATGGGTTATGGGTTATTGCGTGTAGATTGATGGGTGAAAAAAAACATTTAATAAATTTTAGAATAAGGCTAAACAAAATGTAGAAAAAGTCAAGGGGTCTAATACTCTGAACACACACCCTTCCTAAAAGCTGCTCTGTGAAGTGCAAGTAGTATGACTGCTCTGACTTCTACAGAGGCCGTATCACCGTAAATGTTGCATTGCCAATGCATATGTCCGATTGACCACGCAGTGCCTTAAGTCTCAAAGAGCTTTCCACGCCTGGATTGTGCAACATTTGCCCACTCATTATTACATTTTT